>NC_133778.1:50482561-50542062 GCF_003597395.2 Chelonoidis abingdonii | reverse complement strand
ATTTTCCCTGTTTTTTGCATTTTCTTAATAAAGTTTATTTTGCACCCCACCTGTGTGGTAATTGCTCCCCAAGATCCCATACACCTGCTGGCAGGGACACCCAACACTGTTTAATCTGAACCTCACAAAGCACAATGAGCACATGTTTGTATAAATGGTTCCAGTCTGGGCTGAGCAAATGATCTCCCCAGGATAAACACAGAGAGAAAGGGAGACACAGAGGTCCTGTTTTTTGCTAATCCCTAATCACAAGCAGTTTGCTATCTTCTTTTTCCATGGTAGGAGAAAGATTCTGACTTGCTTAAATATCTTTAATACACAACAGATGCATAAGCCACCTTGGAGTGAATGTACAATGGATACTGAACCTAAATCACAATCACTTCTTGCCTGTTCATACAGTATACCCCTGTGGCTTGTTGATAATACACTCATTGGCAGCATATAAGACTCTAGGGTCAATGCTAGCCTAGTGTCTTTGTTCCCTTAGGTGAGCTTTTCTTAAAATATTTCCATGACTTTTGTGTGGTGGTTTGCTTATATAAGAAGCCTCTTTAAAACTCATTTTATTCACCTTTTATGGAGATCTAAGCATAGATACTATGGAATGAGAGCCATAGAAATGCCTGCACATAAATAAGAAATAAGAAATCTACGAGCAAAGAAATCAGCATGAATAAAATAATAATAAAAAAGAATCAGTGAGGAGTGAGGAGAAAGGAAAGCCTTTGTAAAGAACACTTCATCCTCACTGGTAAATCATACATCAGTTGTATTCTTTCAGTCAGTAATAACTTAGATTTGCATAGCATCGTTAATCCTGAGTGATCTAAACACTTCTATAGACTTCGCTCTAATTTTCAAACTTGAGCACCTAAATTAGGACACATATTTGGGTGCTTAAACAATTAGATCTACAAGGTATTTAAGTGCCTACATCCCACTGAATTTAACTGAAGGCAATGGGAGTTGGGTGCCTATCTTTAAAAATCTGGCCCATAACTATCAAAATGCTAATTGGCATGCCTACTTGAAGAAATGGTTACCATAACTCTAGTCTAGTCTGTTGAGGTCCAACATGAGACCATCACACACACTGAATCAAGCCTCTTAAAGCATTAGCGGTCTTGAACGAACAGCTCTGATCCTCAGGCTCTGAGCCATGCAGGACTCTGAGCTCATAGCTCAAGACCTCAAGAGGGAAGGCTTTATGCTATGCTCGCACTTTCCCAATCTCCAAAGCAGAACTAGTTTGGCCTCCAACAGTAGTTAGACCAGCCTCCGCCTCCTTGAGTAATCCCTCAAAACCACTCTAATTTATGCTGGCTTCTAACATCTTCCTAGGATCCATTCCACCATATGAGGATCACTGAAGTGCAGCATACTCCATCTACCTTCACTGAACTATCTCCTAAAGGGGAATGGGTCAGGAGGAAGTCCTGTGAGGAGATGACATAGAGCCCGTTATACCAATCAGGGACTCCCCTATGCCTGGGGAATCCTCAACTGCCCATTTATGGCAGCTGTAAAACCACTTTGCTCCACTGAAAAGGTAACGGGATGGTTCCTTCATTCACACATTCCAATCTTGCAGATCATCAATGTTGCTTACAAACTCCAAAAATGCACTCCAAGTCTTTCCTGTAGCTTATCAATCACCAAAACGGTAAAAAGAAGAGATCATCGAGTCAATGGAATGAACCATTGCTCCTTTTCCAGTATATTTCCAGTGTTGTAAAAAAAGATGTTTTAGCTGAGATCAAGCATATTCAGTCACATTCTTTTCCAGAGGAAAAGGCTTTAATAGCAGAAATGTCTTTTGAAGAAATACTATTGTTGTATGGCAGCACTGCAATATTCAAATTATCTTCTGTTTTATAATATGTACCACTGTAACCTGGAATACATGAGTCAAGCCACATACCCAAAACTTATGAAGAGAAATCATGCACTGAATTCAGACATTTCCAGCATCAACCTGGAAGGCTCTATTCCTCACCTACACATCTGATGCTGAATTCAAGGGACACAAAAAAGATGGCATAAGCAATGTTATAAAATCAGTGTAAGAAGCAGAGAAAGTGCAGCATTGCAGCATGAAAGCAAACAAGAAAATGTGAGAAGGTGTAATTTACAATCCCTTTAGTGTGGAAATTACCCTACTGTGGAGGGGTGAATGCCATGGAGAGTGGCTTTCTTCTCCTCTCCTACCATACTGCCCAACACACCACAGCCTAATCCCCATGGAGCGGCGGGAAGGGGTTTCCACTGGATGATGGTAACATGTTACTTCCACCACTATATGTGGCACCTCTGGGTTTGGCCTTCTATATTTTTAGATTTGAATCCTTTCTGTCTATAAAGCTACAGCAGCTTCACTGCAAATCCATCAGTTTTTTCACTCATCCCTACCACATTAGTTCTGATGGAAATGGAACATCTATCCAATAAAAAATACTGTAATTTGTAGGCTTAGTGTAAGGTAAATTTAATTTTGTCCAGGATAATGGCCAGATCAGAGTACTACATAACCTCTCTAAAATTTACCCAAAATTAACATTAATATTTTTCTTAATTAAAATTTGTGTCACTTTTCACATATGGCAAATCATATTTATTTACTAACTTTTGTGAAGGAAATCAATTGATTTGACTCATAAAAAGCCAATAATTATGCTACCCTTAACCTTGAAGTCCATACTGGATTCATATTATACTGTACAGCATATAGTTATACTTCATATTATACCTCCAATCTGATATCAGATCTTCCACAGATATAGGCTCTGTAATGGAGATCTGTCTTGGCTCCCAAATCCTCAGTCCCCATCATTTCTAGTTCATGATTTACTCTTTTCAATAAGGGACAAATGGCTAAAGCTTAAAGTATGAATTTTGGCACACGTTTGGGGCCCAAGCCTGAAACCCTCCCTCATGAAAATAATATGATTGATTTCATTGGGACTACTTATATATCACTCACCTAAGTAATGCTTGCATGTCTGGGTCTTTGAACCTGAAAGCTCATAGGGGCTTTCTGCACTGATGATGTAGCAATTTTTTTTTTTAATGGTAAAGGTTTTCATATGCACAGTGAACTATTTTCATATGACTTCTACTTAAAACAGTTATTTTTGTCACAAAAAGTTGCTACATACTAAATTATACATCATCACTGTTCTGTGTAGCTAACTTGTCACTGTAAAACCAGTGTTCATATAAGGCAATTATTGTCCAATGGCTGAGATTTTTCAAACCCAAACAAGGAATTTGAATATAAAATTTCTATTCATTTTAAAAGGAATTTGGCAAGTCTGAAAATCTCATCCAGTATGATGGGATGCTTTGATACAATCTTGTTTCTTAAGCTTTCTGAGTCTCTCATGTCTTCAATGCCTCAAGAGACCCTCCAGGTTAAAATTGGCTCCACTGAAGTCAATGACAAAACTCCCATTTACTTCAATGGGGCCAGGATTTCACCACTTAACACCCTCTATGGTGTTTCTTCAGAATACCTTACTAACCTCCTCTCTCCAGGATTGGCCTCTTCTTCATCCCTTCACACCAGTGATATCAATAGGCAGCCAATGAGCTGCTTATCATTTGCTTATGACTTCTAGGGTGACCAGATGTCCTGATTTTATAGGGACAGTCCCGATTTTTGGGTCTTTTTCTTATATAGGCTCCTATTACCCCCCCAATCCCCGTCCCGATTTTTCACATTTGCTGTCTGGTCACCCTAATGACTTCCTCAGTAAGTAACTTACTGGCAGTGCTTAATTGGTAATGAAAGAGGTGCTAAGGCTCAGCCCCAGCAAGTCCTGGCACAAATTAAGTACGGGCTGAGTGGCCAGAAAGTGGCAGCTGCTGGCCGGGCACCCAGCCCAGCTCTGAAGGCAGCACCACCACCAGCAGCATGGCAGATATAAGGGTGGCATGGTATGCTATTGCCACCTGTATTTCTGCGCTGCTGCTGGTGGCAGCGCTGCCTTCAGAGCTTGGCAGCCGGAAAGCAGTGGCAAGCCCCAGCACAAATTAAGCACTGTTTACTGGATCTTAAGTTCCTGTGATAGTGTTGGCTACAACTGAGCTAGGATGTTGCCTAAATGGATTAAAAATGAATGCGAGTGGAAGTAAACATCACAAAGTCGACAGCAAAAACTGAGCTTTTAACACAAACCGGACAGTGGATTTTCTTTTTATTATGCCACCTCATTTACAGGCAAAATCGTTGTGTTTAATATGCCAAACCACTGCGTCTGTCTGTAAGGTCATCAACATGAGGCGCCGCTTTGAATCAAAGCACAGCAACTTCAGTGCGACCTATTTTCCTGGCAGCGCTACAAAACGTGAAAATCTGAAATCTTCATATCACACTTCAAATGTATTTCTCACATCAGCAACTGTATAGGAAAAAGCAATTGCTGCTTGTCTTCGGACAACACTGATACTAGCTAAAAAGAAAAGGCTTTTCCTGGATGTCAAGTTTATGAAGGAGTGCATAGAAGGAATGCTGGAGGAGCCTTTTGCCTGAGATAAAAACAAAGATGACATTGTGAATTGTGTGAAGCACGTTCTCCTGTCTGATTCCACATCAGGGCAAGATTGGAGGTAATTTTCGAGGATTGTCTGTCAGCACTACTTTCCAATTTAAAAAATGCCAAATTCATGTCTCTTGCAGTGGACAAATCAAGTGATTTAAGTGATTATCGCTGTTTGTTAGATTTTATGATGATGAAATTTTCAAGGAAGAATTTTTGTGCTTAATACCATTAGAAACCTACACCACAGGAGAGATCATTTGAAAAGGTAAAAGGCTTTTTTGAAAAAAATGGTTTAGATATGCAGGAAGTAAATGTGCTTGTTACAAAAGGGAGGGACAGAGAAGGGCTTTGCTTCACATTTGGCAGCGATATTCCTTCATTAAATGTATTTCACTGCATCATTCACCAGAGTGTACTGTGCGGTAAGTTGTCCAGGGACTTGAAAAAAACAATGGGTATTATGATGAGATTAGCGAACTACATACGCTCATCGTCTAGCTTGCAACATCATCTTTTTAAAGTCGAATACAGTGATGTTTGCTGGTTAAGTAGGGGGCATGTTGGAGAGGTTTTGTGCACTTCATAAAGAAATAATAGAGTTTCTTTCAAACCACAAGACCAACAAGGCTTGAGAATTCCTAGCATTTATGATTGTTGTCCCCTCTCTGTCACAGGTAGCTTTTCTGTGCAATGTTACTGGTCACTTGAATTCCCTCAGTTTGCAGTTCCAAGGCCGTGCAAGCAACGTTGGGGATCTGTTTGAAAAAGTGCATGCCTTTCAGAGGAATCTCAAAATCTTTCAGATAGACTTAACAGGAACAATGTGAACAAAATGCAATTTCAGAATTTAAAAATTCCAAAGGATTTGCTTTTGTTTGTTTGTGATATGTTTGTCGTCTCTGCCAATGGACCTTCCTCTTCTGAAGCAAAGGACATGCGTGATTCAATTGATGAAGATGCCTTTCAATTAGAAATTGCAAGGCTCCAAAGCTTAGATGTCTTGAAGGCAAAATTCAGAGAAGTAGGACTTCATGATTTCTGGACTCAATATGCTGACCAGTTTCAGAATTGCCAGACTCTAGCCCTCTATCTTTTAATAATGTTCACATCAACATACTTCTGTGAATCTGGGTCTTCTACCATGAACATTATAGAAAACCAACACCACATCACCAATGCACCAGATGAGCATCTTCACCAATGCACGAACTTTGCCCTGTCCTCCTACAAACCACTGTTCACAAAGCTTGCCAGAGATCACTGATGTCACCTCTCCCATGACAGATTGCCACAAACACAGGTACTAATACTGATTTAGAAACTTTGTTAAAATATAGAAATATTAATACTTACGTTGCAATCAAGGTCAGCTGAAGTTTTGGTTTTGTTTTTTATTTTGTCAGCCTTCTGCACAAATGCCCACCTCTTGTCATGAAATTCTCAAATTGGCTCATGGGTAAATCTAATTGAGTATCACTGCTTTATACAGTATGATAGTTGGTGTGAGAGACTTTTACTGTGAAACCCCTGACCTCTGAAACTACTTTGCTATCACTCTTCTCCATACCTCTCTAGGCTCTTATATTGGCATCCATAAGGATAATAGTTGAGCACAATCTCTTCATCAGCTCTCCTCTTAAAAGCATCGAACAATGTATGTCTTCCCTTGTCTCTAGCCCAGGGGCCAGCCACCTTTCAGAAGTGATGTGCCGAGTCTTCATTTATTCACTCCAATTTAAGGTTTCATGTGCCGGTAATACATTTAAACATTTTTAGAAGGTCTCTTTCTCTAAGTCTATAATATATAACTAAACTATTGTTGTATGTAAAGTAAATAAGATTTTCAAAATATTTAAGAAGCGTCTTTTAAAATTAAATTAAAATGCAGAGCCCCTCTCCGACCGGTGGCCAGGACCAGGGCAGCGTGAGTGCCGCTGAAAATCAGCTCGCGTGCCGCTTTTGGCACGCGTGCCATAGGTTGCCTACCCCTGCTCTAGCCTTTACTTCTGCTATCATCATACGTTATTTTCACTTTGTAATTGTCTTATACCATAGCTCTCTGTAAAGTATTTTGGATATAATTTTTATGAAAGATGCTACACAAAATAACTATGTGTTGTACTGTTGTTGTTATTATTTATTTGTATTAATATAGTGCCTAGTCATGGATGAGTACTCCATGGTGTGTTATTAACAGTCTAAGCACTTCTTCTACAGCCTTAGCATCAGAACTCATCTTTTAAAAGAAACAATCAAAATAAACATGCTGGTCTTTGTCATGGGGGCATCTAATAATGAGCCATATGTGCTGCCATGACTAAGCACAACAGCCAGACTGAGGCCATAGCTCAGAATTTACTTTAGTTTTAGCTTTGTATGCAACTTCATTTTACTCTAATTTAACCTTTTCTAGTTAATTTATTGATCAGTTTAGCTTGCCAGCCTGTACCTGCCAAATAGATCATCCTCAATCATATATCTGATGTGGAAAGGTTTGCACTATTTCTTCTTTGTAACCAATATACCTAATTAAAGTCTTTAAAATCTTTACTCTGACAAGATTGGACAGGTATATGAAAGGAAAATGAAAGAGTGTAATTCAGCTATTACAATCAAATTGCCTTTCAAATCCACATCAAAATATTGCACCTGCTAAAAGTTTCTACAATTACTACTCTTTCACCCAGTTCTTTCCACATCACCAAGAGCCCATATTTTGGACAACACTTCTATGGCCTTGATCTCAATACATACAGTGAATTTCCTGTGCCCATCGTAGCCTTCTGACTGTAACATATTTGGTTAATGAACACAGCTCGTACGATGGGAAGGGTAAGGGAAAGTAAATATATAAAGTGCCTGCAATAAATGATTAAATTGTCCTCCAGGCACATTTTGCATATGAATATAAAGTTGTGATTAATAGGTTATCTAACACATTAACAAAGGCTCTTGCAAACACAGTCCAATAGTACAATATTTGCCAGCCGTTTTGGTTTTAAATAGAGCTACAGCAAACTCTTCACTGGAGTTCCAAATTCTGGCCAACAAGGCCATCAAAGCTTCTGAGATTGCTGCTTTTCACCCAGTAGGCTTTTTCTTCATTGTGAGCCTAAATGCTCCCATTAGGCTCACTATTAAGAGTGATTTTAAAAAAATGCAGAAAACAATGTCTTGTGCCAATGAGAAATTGAAATTGCTTTATGAGCAAGTCACAACGTTACTGAAACAAAGGTGACATCTGCAACATAGTGCAAGGACTATGATTTTATTCTGAACCTAATATTCTTTACTATTTGTGAGAAGAATGTGAGACCAGACTATTCTGCATGCAAGGAAACACATGCAGAGTTCAAAACAATGAAAAGAACACTTTTCCTTTTCATTCATAAATTTCAAAATTAATTTAGCTTTCATGAAAGCAAGAAACGAGAAGCCTGTGTTATGTAATCACCCCTTGCACAGTGCTGCCAAATATACTTCAACTTTCATCTGCAATATCCTCCTGTTCTCACAGTCCTATGCCCTTAAACCAAGAATGAATGTGTACGTCCCGGTATTCTGAATTTTGGAGAAATTCAGAATTAAATAAGCATACCAACTCTGAAGTTCACATTCATCTCTAATTTACACTATCAACTGTGAGAAAATGTCTGATAGTTTTTGAGATATGCACAAATAAGGGATGACATGACACCACTTAACTCACTTCACTGATGATGTCATTTAGTAGTTGAACTCAGAAAAGAGACAACAGAGTTGTGAAGCAATAACCCTATTGCTCCTTCTAAGCATGACAGACACTTAGAACTAAAGAGAAGGTGTCCATATACAAAACATCCCCCACAACTATTAATAATTGAATACATCATATTTTGACTTGATCAGTTGTTTTTCATCCTCTGCTAAGCACTTTATAAGTGCCCAGTTTTTGTCTCATTTAAATTTACATCAGCTTCTCTGGAGAAGTTGGAGAACTTTATTTTTTAAAGCCTGCTTGTTTAGCAGGCACGTTTTCCCAAGATCATCCAGCTTTAATTTAAAATTTCAAAAGCCTTGCATTTAATCCCTTGAGCTGGCCTGGTACCTTGCACCATCTGTTCTGCGGTTTTGTTATAACAGAAAGCACCTGCAGAGTTTTGCAACATTTCAAGCTGTCTGTGGACAAAAATCAAAATAATTATAATTTTCATAAACCAAAGACTTCCATTCAGACGCTGCAATACCATCTAACATGGATTTTTGAAAACAAGTCTCCACAATAAAGTGCATTTCTTATAGATAAGAGTATTTTGTTCCTTTTGTTTTAGAGTGAATCAGTCCACCAGTCTATAACCAAAATCAGTGTGGAATTCTAACACTCAGAAATCATCCAGTTGACTCGCCCTGATAAGTCCATTCTGCGGTTATACAAGGACTGGTCTTTACCAGATTTATACAGAAGCATCCATTGGGTTAACTGTGAATAAGAAGGGTTGTGCAACAAATGCTACAGCGTGCTATGTAGCTCAGTCATACGTGGTCTTGTTTTGCTAATGGAATGGGCACTTTAAAAGTCATTTTACCCTCATCTTAATTTCTTTTTATGTCAATGATCAGAACTCTTAGGCTTTGAATTCCTCATGGTAGCAGAGAAGATCCTCATTCACAGTGACTGCAAGACTGAGCATTATCAGAAGAGGAGGAAAATGACCAGCCCATTTCCCATTGTAATTGCTAAGAGAGATAGTGCCATGTGGATATTGCCACATGAGCCAATTAGCATGGAAAACCTATAGTTTGGAGTACTATCAATCAAGAGATGTCTGCACCATATATTTAAAAACATTTTCAGCTACATTAGACAAAAAAAACTGTAAGCAATATGGTGTTTGTTTAGTCTTCATTAAACAAATCTCCTTGTTACTGATAAATCCCTCCTTAGGGCACGCTCACTAATTTTATATACAACACCCATATCTTACAGTAAACAAAGTGAATTTGCACTCCAAATTATACACAACAGAACATACCATTAATTTTCCTTTATCATATTACAGGTCTCAGTCTGTAGCTATACACTGTCTGGTGTCTTACTGGGGTGAAAAGTATGATGTGTGATACAGCATGGCCAGAGGGCAGCATAAGAGTGTTAGCAGGGTGCCTTATTCCCTGCCAAGGGAGGAAGGTTTGCTTTATATTAACTAGAACAGCTGTGGCCAATTAGAGCACCTGACTCCAATCAGAGCACCTGACTCCAGTTAGAGCACCTGACTTCACTTAGAGCACCTGACTCCAGTTAGAGCACCTGACTCCAGTCATGGGATATAAACCCCTGCTTCAGTCAGACAGGGTGTGGTAGTTGAAGGAGAAAGGTTGGATTGGAGGCAAGAGTGCAGCATTGCGAAGAGAAGAGACTTTGGTCCAGAGATAAATAGAAGGTTTGAGGATGCTGCGTGAATTGGGAAGCCGCAACAGAAACCCTGGTAAGGGCAAGCGGCTGTATAAAAGAGCGAAGCCCTTCCAAGCTACGGGTATGAGAGGTAACCCAGATGAAAAACCGCTTACCATGGGTCACCACAACCCAGGCCTCTGGATTGGACCTTGATTAGGGGCGGGCCCATTCCTCCCTCTTCGCACTCCCCCCCTCCCAAGGACAGTTGGGTGATGCATGATAAACTGTTCAGATGCAAGCAATATCGCCCTGAACCTACCCCAGAGACAGAGAAAAGTGGCGAGACCCAGAGAAACAGTACCGGCAATTTGCCACAGATGTCATTACTGTGCAAGTGAATATTTGTAAATTTGATATTTGTAAATGACCTCTAAAGTGCACACTTGTGTGAAATGAACTGTGAGTTCTACACTGGCTGGTTCAAACAGGAAATCCTCAGGCTGAGCTGGGAATTTGCAGTCAATTGCGCCATGGTTAGCCAACTGCTAAAAAAGTAAACTGAAGGCAGTACGGAGAATATTGTTTGTATGGTATAAGTTATATGTTGACATGGAAGCAAGACATGGGTGATCGAGAAGAACTCCCTAGAAAACAAGTCTCCCTCAGACAGAAGTTGTAACAATTCCCAGGTGGCCTTCTGGACACAGTGAAATTGGTTCTGTACATTCCTCTGCCACAGACTTCCTTGGACAAGTCACTTAGTGCTTTCCCCACTTAGTGCTTTCCCCACCAGAATCTCTCATATGTCTTTCCTTCTCACTTTGGCAGAAGAGTTGATATTGGAACAGTTATTCCCTTTCCTTTCAGAAGCCTCTCTTCTTCGTCTCTGCTGCAGTGCAAGAGGGTGAGGCTGTACTGCAGTATTGTACCCTTCCAGCTTCCAGGATTTTAGCAAGTGTTGATACATTAACCTGACTATTTTTAACCCCTCCCAACCGTAAGGAAGTAGGAGGGGAAGCAAGCACTTGAAAAAAAGGCTCTTGTGGAAGTGATGTGCACAAGAGACTGTGGGAGCCAGAGCCAGATCCAGTGCAGACATAGAGCCTACAAGGATCCAGTGATTTGAGCATCAGGAGTAGCCCAAGGTAGGGAAGACGCGACCCTTAATCACTGCACCTCAATTTCTTCCCTGTAAATGTGTGATGTGAGATTAAATTCATATGTGTTTGTAAAGTGGTTTGCTATCCTCTCATGAAAAGCCCTACAGGAGTACAAATCACTATTATTATTGATTAACTAATTGCATTTGGAATATCTTATACTCCACTAAGTCTTCTATATAGTAATTTTGTGCTATTTGTAATCACACTTCTCAATTCTTAGCCTGTCTATCGGAGCAGGACCTACAGCCTGACATACAGCTGTGGCATCTTGCAGGGCCCAGGAACTCAAAACAGTTTTTGTTCTGGTTTGGGTTTTTTGCTACAGGACACATTCCACATGGCATAGTTATAAATTTTGGATCTGAATATCTCTTGACAATATTATTGGAATTTGCTTGCAAATCTATTGTTAGTTGGATTAGATTGCCAGCGTGGGGTAAAAAAAAATCAAGCCTGTGATTTATGCATCAATAATTCCATCATTGATGGGCTTAAATGTGTAAATATAATTTTCCCACCCCTGCTTTCAGTATATTTTAATAGAATTTCAATAGATTTGACAGTGCCTGTTACTTTCAGTTGTTCTGGGTGAGCTCTGTGGTCTCCACATTCCTAATGCTACCTCACATGGGTCCTCAACAATCTTTACTACCTCTGGCAAGAAGACAGTGATCATGTTTTCTTAGAGTATAATCATCTGACAGTACTTTGCCCAAAATGAAGAAACACCAAACTCTCTTATCTCCCTTTGATTCCCTGTATTTGTGGATGGTAGTCCAGGCTGGGTACAGTCTCTTCTGCTGCCTGTCTGAGCTCCTCACTGGGCTACAGAAGCCTGCATATTATCAGCGAATCACTGTAACCAGGAGAAAGGATGTAAAGAGACAGGCACATAACACTAAATAGTTCCACTGCTTAAAATCAACACAGTTTTAACAGATGGCTTTACACCTTTCTAATAACCGTTTCCTCCTTGGACAATCACAGTCTCCTAAGAGGTTCTGACAGCTAAGAAGAGATTAGTTTAGTCACTGACTTCCAGTGAAATTATTTAAAGAGCCTTTGTCATAAATAGATAGCTAAGGGTTAATGTTTCTTTTACCTGTAAAGGGTTAACAAAGGGAACCAAACACCTGACCAGAGGACCAATCAGAAAACTGGATTTTTCAAAGCTCAGGGAGGGAATTTTTGGGTGTGTGTCCTTTGTTCTGTACTCTCTAGGGCTCTCTTTCGGCTCTGAGAGAGGATTCTCTCTACCTTCAGGCTTTCTAATTCTTCTGTGTTCCCCGTTGTAAGTACAGGTTATAAGACAATATAGGTTTATATGTTTTTGTATTTGCATGTGTGTAGTTTTGCTCGAGTTTTAAATGTATTTCTTTTTGGATAGGCTGTTTATTCATTTTCTTTTAAGCCATTAACCTGTATAGTGGTCAACTGATAAAGAGACGCAGTTTTTGGTCTTTTTCTTCTTTTTATAAAGGCTTGTTCTTTTTAAAACTTGTTGGATTTCTTTTCTAGTTGAAGGCCAAGGGATAGGATCTCTGTGCAGGATACTGTCTCTCACCCCCACCCCCTCAGGGAAAGACTGGGAGGGGAAAAAGAGAGGGGCGGAAGGTGAATTGTCCTCTCTGTTTGTAATTCAAGGAGTTTAAGTACAGTAATCTTCCAGGGTAACCCAGCGAGGGAAGCTGGGAGGAGGTAAAGAGGGGATGGAAGTGGGTTATTTCCCTTTGTTGTGAGACTCAGGGAAGGTTTTGAGAGACCAAGAGTGAGCAAAACACTGGAATTTTTTGGCTGGTGGCAGCGCTAATCAGATTCTAAAGCTGGTATTAAGCTGAGTTTCATGCTAGCGTCTTATTTTCTGGATCTAAGGTTCAGATCTGAGTAGGAAAGCTATGACAGCCTTATAGACAAATTATCTTACAATATCTCTGCTTACATTAAAGTCTGAGGTCTAAATCCTTCTGTTACCTATCAGAGTGCAGGGAGAGGGAGGGATGGAACTCCTGCTCCTTTAATAAAGAGCAGTTTCACCCAGGTTACATTTGTTCCACACCACAGTTTAGTTGTTGGGTGGTTGGTGGCAAGCCCACAACTCTGAGCTGACACTCTACATCCCACTTTGGAGGTGCCATGGGAATTTGGTATCAGGACACCCCTTCCTAAACTCTTGCATGCTGGATCTGTTTTCTGTCCCGCTGCGGCACAGACGCACTGGGGATGGAGGGACGGCAACACACCCTATGTACTCTTTCCACCCAGTGCACCCACAATACACAGAGCTGGATTTTCCCTTGAGTCTTCAGGAATGATACTTAAGTTCTCCATAGAACTAGCAAGCAGAAACTGTTATAGGCAATTAGCATCCAAACAGCCCCTTGCTACTTATAGTTCATTATGTAACAGGACTCTTCTATCTTTGTAGAGGAATTGATTTTACTAGTGCACCACTGTCACCAATACCTATTATCAGTTCTCATTTCAGACAGTATTAAAAATCAGAAGCACAGAAACCTGTAGCAAGAGATCGTTACAGTTTGATAGCATAAACTAAGCATGTACTTGAATGCAGTCACAGTTACAATATGCATTTCAAAAGACTGGCATTGTGCCAGCTGTTAGGCCAGACAGCATCACCTTTCACAATCCTAAGTCCAAGGATACCTGGGCTCAGTTCCATTTTACTGCCTAGCAGAGACAAGTTAAGATAATTTCAGAGCTACCCTGGATCAAAAATAAACCTAATCAATGCCCCACTGTGATGGGGCAAGGCCAGATGGCTACAGTAAAGTACTGAGAAACAGGCATATTAGCCCCAGGCTAAACAAATCCCTAGGACCTTGGTAACCAAATGGCAGTTGCTCCAGGTTAATCAAGGCACCTGGAGCCAATTAAGACCTTTCTAGAAGGCAGAGGAGATAGCTACTTTAATTAGAACACCTGCAGCCAATCAGGGCAGGCTAATCAGGGCACCTGGCTTTAAAAAACAGCTCACCCCAGTCAGGCAGGGAGGAGCCAGAGGAGAAGGAGTGTGAGTGAGGAACTGGGAGCAAGAAGGCAAGGAGCTGAGACAGTGTACTGCTGGAGGATTGAGGAGAACAAGCATTATCAGACACCAGGAAGAAGGTCCTGTGGTGAGGATAAAGAAGGTGTTTGGATGAGGCCATGGGGAAGTAGCCCAGGGAGTTGCAGCTGTCCTGCAGCTGTTACAGGAGGCACTATAGACAGCTGTGATCCACAGGGCTCTGGGCTGGAACCCAGAGTAGAGGGCGGGCCTGGGTTCCCCCCAAACCTCCCAACTCCTGATCAGACACAGGAGGAGTTGACCCAGACTGTGAGGAAGATCACTGAGGTGAGCAAATCTGCCAAGAAGAGCAGGACCCACCAAGGTAGAGGAGGAACTTTGTCACACCCACATAATATCAGATAGAACAGAAGAGAACACAGAACACTAAAATGCAGACCATTAGAAAACTATGCAGGATACCTGTCACGTAGAAAGAAATTATTATGAAAAACAAATTAACAAAGGGTATATTGGTACAGGCTAGCAAAGTAATGGTAGATGGTCCCTTATTCCCTTCCCTCTGAACTGACTCTTCTACCCGTTAGATTATTGAACTTTAAACCCTGTTGCTACATCAAAGGAAAGCCAAGAACAAGAAAATAAAATATACCTAAATCCAATTTTACAATCATAGTAGCAACAAAGTCATCTACGGGGTCAACATGAAATAGATTTCAGCAAACTTAAACATGAACCATATCAAAATGACAAGTACTGGAGCAAAAGAAAGGAATATGCTTTATTGGTACATTACTGCACTGAGATGCCACAGTGCTGAATCAGAGGCTTCCCTAACCATCTTCTGCATCAGCTGATGAAAAAGCCTCCTCAGTTATAGATACATTATTTGTGTGCATCCTCAAAATAACGCTGAGTTTGCCAGGGAAAAATAAGATGAGTTGTGACCAAAAACCTCAAGTTCTGCTTCACATCTCTGAGAGTTAAGTGAGTCTCTTAAAAGTGTTGGGGATGTCATTAGGTGTAGATGAACAGATTTGGATAAAATAAGATTGCCTAGATCCCAATCCTCTTTTCAAAAATCACATTATATTGTGCCCAAACCTTTGGGGTAAAATCCTGATCACACTGAAGTTAATGGGAGTTTTGCAATCAATGTAAATGGAGCCAGGATTTCACTCTTGAGCTTTACAATCGTTCTTCTTTTTTGATTTTCATTTTGCATTTAATTTTCCAGGCTCCATCCTAGATCGAAAGGAAGAAGTACTGGAAATTTGAAGAAGAAGAACCAGTGTTTGAATGATATTTCCACCTAACTTTGCAGACCCAAAAAGTTCAGCTGGGCTTTGAAAAAGCAAAGTTTTGGATTCTAGTCTGAAATTAATCTCCAAACATTCTGTGGTTCATGCAGTGCATGTAGTTGGGAAAAAAAAATATCTAACTTTCATATCTTCATAAAATGAATCAAATGCAATTCTCCTTGGAGCTTCTTGGATCTTATTACAATCACATATCAGGGCATTTGGAACCATTATTGAACAGGAAGACTGTTGCTGGATATTTTAATGTGCAATGGAAGAGATTTCAACAATAAGAAGCTAACGGAGATAGTGGGACCAAAAGCCTATTGTAGTCTCACTATATGGACCATATACTAGTAGGAAGACACAATTACTCTAATGTTCTTCTCCCTTACTTTTTTCTTTTGTGGTCCCTTTTGCCTCTAAGTGCTTATTAGCCTCAGTAACAAGTAAACTGTGACCCTTAACTCTTATCTCCAAATTTACAGTTTTCAAATTTGTCACAAATTTCTCAGTTAGCTGGGAACTTGACTTATTAATTACTACAATGATGTTCTAGAAGGATCCTAAGTACTGCTTTATCAATTTCATTCCCATGAGGTACCATCTTGGAAAATCTCTAAAAACTCACATAATTAAGAGCGTTGTTTCTTTCTTAACTTTTTTTAAATGAAGAATTAAATTTTATGGAGCAACATTTCATAAACATATTTTAATGCCCAGTCAAAACCAAAATATAGCTATTACTTTTGAAAACTCCTGGAGGACAGGTGAGGTCCCAGAGGACTGGAGAAGGACAGACAAACATAGAACCTGTTTTTAAAGGAGGAACGAGAAGGAGGACCTGGGAAATGATAGACCAGTCAGCCTAACTTTGATACCCTGAAAAGATACCAGAATAAATTATTAAACAATCAGTTTGTAAGAACCAAAAGGATAGTAGGGCCATAAGGAATAGCCAGCACAGATTTGTCAAGAACAAATCATACCAAACCCAACTAATTTATTTCTTTGACAGGGTTACTGACCAATGGCTGGAAGAAGCAGTAGACAAAATATAACTTGATTTCAGTATGACGTTTGATACTGTCCCACATGACAGGTCTCATACTCATACTCGGCATTGGTGAGGCCTCAGTTGGAGCACTGTGGCCAGTTCTGGGTGCCACGCTTGAGGAAAGATGTGGATAAATTTGACAGAATCCAGAGGAGAGAAACAAAAACAATGAAATGTTTAGAAAAAGTGACCATGAGAAAGGTTTAAAAAAAGGCACAGATAGTCTTGAGAAAATAAGACTGAGTTTGGACCTGATAATCTTCAAATATGGTAAGGACAGCTATTAAAGAGGCCTGTAATCTGTTGTTTTGCATGTTCAGCCACAGGCACTGGTTTCCTCCGTTCCCTGGAGGTGCTCGATCATCGCTCCACTCCAGGCCCTGTCCCCATTCTACCCCTGTCCCCACCCTGTCCTGCCCCATTCTGCCCCCTCCTCTGAGTGCACCCTACTCTCACTCTGCCCTCCCTCGCCCCGTGCCTCCTGAACAGCTGTTCACGGTGGTGGGAGGCATGAGGAGGAGCTGATCAGCAGGGCCCGTCAGTGGCGGGAGGCACTGGGGCGCGAGAGGGAGGGGCTGATCGATGGGGCTGCCAGTGGGTGCTAAGCACCCACTATTTTTTGTGGATGCTCCAGCCCCAAAGCACCCACAGAGTCAGCGCTTATGTGTCCAGCACATAACTGTAAGGGTAGTTAAGCACTGAAACAGGTTTCCAAGAGACGTTGTGGAATACTGATCATTGGAAGTTTTTAAGAACAGGTTGGACAAACACCTATCAGGGATGGACTAGGTTTATTTGGTCCTGCCTCAATGTAGAGGGCTGGACTTGATGACTTCTTGAAATCCTTTCCAGCCCTATACTCCTATGATTCTATAGTTTTATAAGATACTAGGAATCTTGGAATACCTCTAAAGAAACAAAGAATTTCCATTCAATGTTTTAACATGTTAGAGCTTTACCTTGAAAAAGCCCAAGAATCAATGGAAGCTTTGGGTTTTTTCCTTTTATCAGCTATTTCTAAAACCCAACATATTTAATTTATATCAACTTAAATGTTCTGGAACTTCTACTGTAGGAAAGCTTTTATTCAGCTGAATTCATTCTGCTGTAGAATGCTCTGTAGGACAGATCTTCCAGTTGTATACTCCTACATCTACAAGTGGAACACATTGCAAAAAGGATTTTTTCTGCAGCAATTGCATCACGGACTAGCATAAAACAGTGCACAAAGAGTATTACATTTTTCTTCACAATACTAAGGAGCTGTTTTGAATTTCCTGCATATAGATTCCAAATCCTTAGTAAAGTAGATGCAGTCATTCTAACTCCAGCCAGATGCCAAGAGATGACCACATATGGTGGATGTTCTTTTGCTTATTACCATGCAGCAATGTACTTGTCCTGAGTCAAGCAGAGACCAAAAAAGGCACAGATGCAGTAATCAAGTATGTAGAGATAAAAAGCCTCAAGTGGTACATAAGTGATGTAAGCTTTCCACAAGAAATCTTGAAAAATTGCATTCACTGTTTTAAATGTGAAAACTCTCAAGAAGGTATTTAAAAAAGGAACAAATATAAATCTGAATCTTGAACATGAAGAGTTGTAAGTTTTTGCCCATACTGGTGCCCTTATGGGTCTCATGGGGCCAGTCTGGAGATGCACCAATGCAGCAGGAGCACTCTGAGGCAGGCACACTACCTCATGGACCTGCACAGAGCTTAGCTATTGCTATAGCCTTCAAAATGGCATAGCATGTTTTTCACTCCATGCCCGCCATAAAAGCAGTATTGCTAGCTGATACATCAGGGTGGGGTGAGGAGGTGGGGCTATAACACTTGAACTTTTTGAGTGAAATCCCTGGTCCTTCTGAAGTCATTGTGAGTTTTCCCCATTCTCTTCATTGGGGTGAGGATTCAACCTTTTTTGTTTGTCTGAGCACTATACTTGTGCCCTGCTTCTGCACATGTCACAAAAGAAGAGAAGCATCTTGTGGTCTCTCTTTCCCCTTGGGCACCTGTGCAAGGGGCAGCCACAGTCTTTAAATGCCCTGATACATTTTTTCCCTTCCACTTGAATCACAATGTAAATCTTTATTTCCTTTTACATCTAAACTTTTGCTGATGTCAGGAGGAGTTTCTGAGGCATAAAGAATGCAGGATAGATCCCCAAATGTAGAAGAGATTCTGAAAAGAATGTGGGTGGGGGGGATGCCAAGTAACTGGAAATAAAACATTTTATTTGAGTAATTAATTTAAAATGAATTCAAACAATGTAAAATATTGTTTAAAGCCTGCAATTTATACAGACTTTGCAAAGAAACAGGTGTGATTATTATTAGCCCTTTCCATTAATTATTGGCAGCATCTTTGGGGTTAAATGATAGATGATAATTACTACCTTGCTCTCTAATATGCCTTATTAAACCTCAAGTTCAGATTTAAACAATTAAAAACTGATTTATACATTCCTCAATTAAACATTTTGTGCATTAACCACTGTTAAAATAACTGATATCTAATTTGAACTATTGTGTAACATGCTAATGGTTTAATCTGAGGTTACAAAACTATTTTCAATGCACTCAAAGAATAAGCATGGTTGTATTCATAACTGTAACATTCAGCTTTAAGGGCTAACAACCAGTTATTCTCAACTTCTAATGAACATTTATCATCTTTAAAATATATTCTTCTTGAAGTATAAAAACATTTAATGCAAACTATCTTAACTCAGTGGAGCTGCAGTGTAACATCTTGCTGGTACATTCATATTTTAATTAACAACAAAGTGAGTACACTTAGTTGGAGAGGTATTCATTTAGGAATTATTATATCTAAAGACATGGAGATAGTAGATGTTTTAAAACTCTTTGGTGCTGTACGTACAGGTTTGTTTTTGGTGTGTTTTTTTTTAAGTATGATTTGATTGGTTATAATGCTACCAAAATCCACTGTACTTAATTTATTGAACCCTCTGATAGTGAATGAACAAAGGTAAAAATAACAGGCTAGTTATAAACTAGTACTATGATGATGACATTGTGAATTATTTAAAAAGGGCATATTCAATGTGACCATAGAGCTATCAATCATAATAGACATTGATGAGAAAAAGAGGTTTCAGTCACTTCCTATCTGCCATGAGAACAATTCTATCTCACAGGTAGCTATGAAGTGCTGGGTGACCTGATGTCACTTGCATTGTTGCTCTACCCTTTGAACGGAGAGAGTAGATTCTCTCAATATTAGAATCGAATGAGTAAATAAATTCTCAGTTCACTGCCACACTCCTTCAGAGTGCACACTTCAATTTGTCTAACAATAGAGAGGACAGAAAAGCAGAAATCTCTTAAAGCATGGATGAATTTTTTATGGAATGTTCAAATCCAGCTGCAAAGAATGGGGTTTTAAATGGTAGCAGCACTTCTTTTAGCAGTAGCCCCTAGAGACAAAATCTTCTGGAAATGTTTTGTGTTGAATTCAGTCCTTTCCAAGTATATATCTTTTGCTTTCTCTTCCACTGAAACTCTGCTTTTACCAAATTGTTCCACTGTAGCATTCACATTGATCTTTTAAATTTAAAATAAAAACATTCCCCTTATCTTTAAAATATAGAGTAATAGTGAATCATCAGTTCCAAAGGCTTAAGTTTTGAAAATACCTAGTGAGAAACCTGTTTAAACTCTCCTTTAAAATGAAGTAAATATTGCAAATGAAAAGATGACTTTTGAGTAAGAAGCTCTTCCAACTTTTAATTTGTGTTGGATTAATCTAGAATAGAAAACTCTAACCATATGCCCACACATAATTATATTCTATATTTTCACTCAGATCGCATGTTTCATTATTGTTGCTTCCTCTAATTAGTTCACGTTGTTCTTAAACTGCAAAAGAACAGAATATGCACAGAGCTCAAGCATTACAAAACCAATGAGACTAAAGTTCAGATTCATCAGCTCACCATAACATTACTTCCCTATAAGTCTCCCAACCTTCAGTGACACAGCTCCATAGGCAGCAGTGCTGTATCATTAAACATGAGCACTTACATTGCAAAGATAAAATACTGCATGTTGTGATATTGCAATATGATGCCTCCTTGTCTCTCTCTCATTCCATTCAGTTTTGAATTCTAAGTGTGTTTGCATTACATTGTGAACCTGTGGTATGGTTTCCAGAGGTTTGCCCACTACTCATCTTTATTCACTTCCCCACCCCAACAATATACTCTGGAAGTCTATTTATCTCTGCATAACCTCATGCACCACTCTGAAACCCGGCTTCACCACTTAATTGTTAATAACAGGTAAATCAAAGGTAAAAGAGAACTAATTAATTTTCCAGCTCAGTTTTATTTTACTGTTACTGTTTTGAGAAAATATAACAAAACCCCATTAGTGTTAAGGTAAGACCATGAAACAACATAATATAATGCAAGAAAGACATTTAATAGTGTAGAAGAATGTTAAATTACTAATTAACTCCAAGTTACTGTATAAGAAAGCATAGTAATTTACAGGATTATTGCAATATGCAGCTTAGATTGCCACAAGGGTCAGCTAGGGAGCATTTCTTTCTATATTTTTTTCAGTGTGGTGGTTACAGTAAAATCCTTCTCACATTAAAACATACTGTCCTTACCCACAGTTCATTGCTGCTAATTAGCAGCAGTTGAGATTTTCCTAGCAGTCATTTTTTTCTATGTTAAATTGCCAAATGTTACCAACTGCTTGAGATTCTCCATGCACAAAGTGTCCAGCTGCCCACCCTGCTCCAGAATGGTGTGTCTTTCAACTGTTTCTTGTCAAGTTTAACACCTGTGCAACGAAAACACTAATCAAATTATTTGTACTGCTTTTGTTATATAAAGGCAGGTTAACAAAAGTGTTCTGTTTCTTTGGCTAAGCTCATCACCTGGTAGAGGACTAAGAAATTCCAATTTTTCCCTTTTATTTCAAACATTCAGTATACTGCTCAAACACAGAAGGGCTTCCAGAACTGGAATCTCTTCAATATATTTCTTGTTCAAATTCAAGTAGTTCCACAATCTATTTAAACTTTTATTTAAGCAAGAAAGCAAGGAGAGGCATCTTTTAGTCTTACCTAAATATATAAGAAAAATGCCATAACTTTGATTAATAATTGATTAAATAAACCATCCACACATCAAAGACAGGAAGAAGAGCTGTTCCACAGAAAGGCTAGACTATCAAATAGCACTTTGTTGTCTTAAACATGGCTCAGATCTGCAGCATTACATAGCACATTGCACATTAATGTTTGAGGTTATAAGTGACAGGGTTTTTTTGTTTGTTTGTTTTTAAAGGAAAATGGAATTAGCTCTTTTTCTTCATAATTAAATACTAGTAGGATTAAAACACTGAAAATTTTGAGATAATAATAAAGCCTAATCATTTCCTCTCTGTTTCATTGGCTTTATGACTAATTTATGTTTAACCTTCTTGAGATTCTATGATCAGAATACAATTTTTTTTTAAATTCAGAGCAACTGTCACTGCTGTCCAATACCAGGGCAAAAGGGCTTGGACGCTTAAAAATGTTTTAAAATTGAAAGAGGCTATATGATGTTCTTCAACACCTGTTAACTACAATCCGAGAGGTCATGAAATGATTACTAATTGCTTTGTCAAAATTAACTCAATGGAAGGGTACTCTGTCATTGCACCTGTTATATAGTCATCATGGTTTAGAGAGTTTTGTGCAACTACTATTTCATTTCAAAGAGGCTTCAATGCTCTGTATTGCAATAAATTTCCCAGGATTGCCTAAGAGCAGAGGGGCACTGCTCCCTAGTCTGTATTTTATCTGTTAGGATTCTTTTTATTTTTAGAACTTAGCTGAAATATTATAAAATAAGTGAATTCATTTGTGCTTCATTTGCACATGAAAAAGGATTGTAAAATTTACCTGCGACATGAGTGTAAAATTCATTGTGCTGACAAGAATAAATCCATTCAGTCTGTGATCAAAACTGTAGCCCAAGGGTAACACGGAACAAGTGTCAACCACATTTTGCTCTAAAGTGCCACAACCCCCTAGGAATTCCAGTCATGATGTTCTAAATCTGTATTTATATAAGGATTACAAAAACAATATGAAGGGCATATAAAAGGCAGAGAAACTAGATTTTCTGGATTGTTATTAGTTTAAGAACTATTTGGTTTAATTTTTTTTCTCCAAATGCGACATTTGTAATATTATATTTCATAATCAAGTGCATTATTCAACTCTTGAAAGTATCTCTTCCCCCAAGCATGCAGGGGTCTGCATGTAACTCCCATTAGTATTACTGATGTTGTGCATCTGTGTAGACATATGTATCGCAGTTAGATTCCACATCTTTTTTGGTAGCAAAATGCTGATGCCCTAAATGATTAAAATATGTTACAGTGCATATTGAACAGTATAACAAATAAAAAAGGTTTAACATTTTAGATATGTAGAATTTGTTCTGCAGAAATCATCCCAAAACTCCAATTCAGCAGGGCACTTAAGCACATGCTTAAATACATCCCTGTAAGGTTAACGATCCAAGTGCTTAATTCCCCATTAAATCCAAAGGACATAAACATATGCTGTAAACTAAGCCCATACTTTAATGTTTTGCTCAACAAGGATGGACTTAAGCATGTGCTTACATACTTTGTTAAAAATCCTTAAATCCTTCTTCACACTTCCTAGCCCTCATTCAGGCAAAACTCCCACATGGCCAAATCCTGAAAGATGCTAAAGCACCTCCAACAGCCAGTGAAATTAATGGCAGATGTGGGTGCTCAGCACTTGTCAGTAGTCAGTTAACTGTCTTCAAGTAGAGTTTTCTCTATGTAGGAACTGCAGGATTTGGCCCACAGTAAGAAAACAACTGCATATGTTCAGCACCTTTAGAGTCAGGCCAAAGGTGAGCAATTAATTATTTTTTCAATCTATGCTTTATTTCAGACCTCCCACTCATTTCAATGGGCATTCTGCCTGGTAATAACAGAAACATCAGTTCCTTTAAGTTAATCATGTGAATACTTAATAGATCATTCTTTCAATAGCTACTTGAAGAAAGCCAAAAAAAAGAGAAGCAGGCAGAGGATTAGAAAAATGTATTTGAAAAAAGCATGTTTTAAAATTGTAAGCATTATTTCTGTGCTTTAACAGGGATGTACAATTATTACATTTGGATAGACCAGAATACTATACACTGTATGACCCAGAAAGTGTCTGGATAGTGGCTGATAATCATTGATTGTTTTATCAACAATAGACTATCTCCATTGTATCTACCAAGCAGAGATGGCAAACTGCAAGCTTTATCCTCTTATTTACATACTAGTGTCAGTTTAATATTATTTGGAAATATTAAATCAAGCCCATGGTTACAGAGGCTACGTGCACTCATGAGAGAGGGAGCACACTGATGCGCAAACTACATATGTGAACTCAAACAGAAATGTATGATATGAATAAACAGATTGCTTAGCGCAATAAAATATTTAACATGTACCTTTCATTCCCAGGCAATACTATATACCCACCATCATTTTTGTATTAACAAAATTTAAAATATGTGAATATTAGTTTCCTAGAAATTTGAGTTTGCTTAAAATAGTTGAGCTAAGTGATCTTAAAGCAACATATACAGCTATTTTCACTATGCAGAATCAGATTGAAAAATTAGGAAAATAATTATTTGAAGGATTAAAATATTACAGATGATGTTACTAGGATTCTGAATAACGACTGCAACTGTTAAGATTTTCTATAATACAGTTGCAAATCCTTCTTCCTCTAAAACTAAAAACCCAGCTAAGTGTATTTTGTTTGAATTTACACCCCTGCTGAGAGCTGCCACCTTCTAGAAGGTTTTTGAGTGACAGCAGTGGTCCTTGGAGTGGACCTCTTTCTGACACCTTCCCCAGCAGGATGCCATGCATCACCAGGCCTGCAGGACTTTCCCCTGCTGAGTAGGCCTGGCTTGTAGCTTCCCTCCCTTATTTGACCACTGACATGCTGCGCTGGCGCTAACTCAAATAAGGATATAATAGTAAAGATACATCTTAAGTAAGGCACTGGGCCATAATTGAAGCGGCAGGGACGTCACCGTCAATCTATAACATTCTGTCTTCTTTGCAGCAAGCCTAATATAGATAACTCAAAAAATAATCATACTGATGCTGCATACTGTTACAAGTCAATTAGATCTAGTGATTCAAATCTATGCATTTTGTAAAAAATCTCAAGAAGATGCGTAGGACCAGCATACTTATCTGCTTCTACACATTCAAAATGATTTTCCAGTTCACATATGGAAAAATGATAATGTATGAAGAAGAAGATTGTGAGACTCCAGAATTATTGTATTAGTATTGTTGTTCATAACATTCATCATTAATTTTATAATCTTGAATAATAAAAAAGAAAATCAAGTTGTTGCTTCCCCGAAGGCAGTGACACTGTCTGTATCCTTGTGAAACATCCTAACCTTTTAAATAATGTGCTATGAATTCCAAAAAATCAACTATTTAGCTAGTTAATGTGGACCTGATTAAACAGCTCCAGTCAAAATTAAATATGTAGTAATCAAGTACTGAAGGATTAAATAAAAGAAACAACAGTATTTAACCTTATTATGAGTTATTTACTCTCTGCAGAAATACTCTAGACTTCATAGCGTATGCTGTTCATTTTTTGTCCCCTTATACCAAAAGGAGGACAGGACACATTTAAATCAGGCCACAACTTAATTATTAGATGTCTGGGGCTACCCAGCAGATAAAAGTGTACAGTGCAAGTAACCCCATGTTCATTCAATTAGTTCCCAGAGGGTGGAAGCTGAAAAAAGTCCAACTCCACCTAGGTCAATCTGGTAGCAAGGGAAAAAATCCTTCCTGGCCCTCCTAAAAATGGGTGCTCAGTCCAATGCCCACAGCAGATCTTGACCAAACCTGGTTCTTCACCACCTAAAGGGAAGGGAGAGTGGATTTCTGCCTCAGTCTGCTCCAAGTAAAAGGGGGCTTCACCATGCAGCCTGCCTCTTTTAAACCCTTCTGCCCTTCTGGTTCCCAGGGGATGAGTCAGTGTCATCACATTGGCCACTTGTCCCCTTCTGCAGCAGTTTGACCTCTCCCCTCTCTGCCCCATGCCATAAAGCACTGTTCCCTTGATTTATCCAGCCAGTCAAATTCCCTCACCCACCTAAAGGTGCAGCGTGGTCATTGTCCTGTCAGGAGAAAACTCAAAGTAAATTTCATCTTAGTCTTGAATGAAATATACTGTAATCACATGGAATACAGGAAGAAAGAGTGTATAATAATCACAATGGAATCATATTTATACATGCAGAATGAAAATAACCACTGGAATTATACGTAGTATGTAACAGCAATTATATCAAACAACTTTCTAAAGTCATTACAGCCAGTAGCTAGCTCTGCCACACCACTGTCCCAAGTTTCTCTCTTTAGCAATAGCCTAAGAGACCCCTGGCAGTCATGCCAAAATACATCTTCTATTTTGGATAACAGTAGAGAAAAGGAAATTAGAAAGTAAGAGAAGTACTGCTGAGAAAACTCATACAGCTAAATGCTGTAGTTGTATTTGAATATAAGGCATAATATTTGTATTTTCTACATAAACACTGTTTTCAGACTACAATGAGAATTCAAAACTAGCCAGTTACTATATTCTTTCACCTGGCCAGTTTCATTTAGTCAGTTTTTGACTTCATAACTCTTCTGAAATCTATTTGGCCACAAATACATCCATAGAAGAAAAACATTTTATTGCTGTAATAAAGAATAATTTTGGCAAAGGGGCTGAATATGGTATTCCTTGTGTATCCAAAATTCCAAGAGAAGTCAGGGCAAAGCTTGAGTGTACAAGTAATGCATTATCTTGCCCCATATGTGATATATGTTTTTGACAAAAAAATTAGTCAGGTTAATGAGTACAGTATATACTCAGCATTTAGGCTGTTTCATCAAGGTTTTTTAGTATACTGAAGTTTATGTTGCTTAATGTTAGGTGTGTGCTTACACACTTTGCTAAAAACAACAGAATTTACAACACATTGTTACGCTGGAAGTATTTTAAATTTTTATTTCAAAACGTGCATTCTGTTAAGAATCAATTTGTGAACTGATTTTTTAGTTGTTTCACTACTCAGTGAGGGTGAAATTCAACTTGGTTATCATAAAGCCATTCAAGACCCACCAAATCACTTATGGCCCATGGCATGGGGTGCCCACTTCTAAAACATGCATTTCTCCTAGGGCAGCAGAAACCTCAGTTAATTTCTTGTTAAGGTTCCTCAGACTATTACATATTGGTTATAATTATGTAATTGTAAATAAAAGACTAACAATTGTACAGTCAAATATAAACTGCCTATATACTGGAAAACTCGGAAACAGCCACTTAAGAGACTGTTATGATTTGTACAAATGATTAAGGATAATACCAACATGTCAAAAATGATGTTTCTTATTTCACAAGTTTAATTGTGACCCAAAACACATATCCTGGAGTTCTCAACATCTCCACGACTAATGTGTATATGCCAAAAAAAAGACAAATATTCCTGAATTAAACTAAGGCTGCTGCTAAGTGCAACTCTGAGCAAGGCATACTATTACCATCAGCACTAAAACTCTAAGCATTAAAAACTATGGAAATCACAATTTGAAATCACATATGCCATTCCAACACCAACTTTATTACAAAATTCACACTTTCCATTAAAAGAGAAATCTTCTCATTGACCACACTGAGAAGCAGCACCATACCCAGTACTCACCAGCCAGAAAGGCTGACTGTCCAGCCACAAAGAGGAACATGCTGCAGCCCCCTAAAGCTCTGCACAATAACTAATCTCTAGGAGTTCTAGGAAGCACTATGCCTCGGAGATAGGTCTCCTGAAGTTCATGCTGTTTTGCACATTTAATAATAAATCTGTTCTACTTTAAAAACGCATTGTCAATTTCAGATCCCACTGCCAATTGGTACATTCTGGGTCCAGTTCTAATAATCTGAGTGAGTTTAGCACTATTATTCAATCTGGTTGACAAATGAATATCGACACTATTCAGTCCAATTATTTCTAATAGAAATAACATACTTCTTTGGTTACTTTATTTCAAAACTCTTAATGATTTACCTGTGATTATTATTATTTACAGTCTCTTTCATCAGTCTCTCTATCTTGCCTCTTCAAAATCAAATAACTATTACTACATTTTAAAGAAAAAAAATCCCTAGATTACAATGTAATAATGACAAATAGTAATCAAACCTTTCTTTGACTTTTTGCCCAAAGTTTGCCTATCAGATTCATTCACATTTATCTTCCAAGGGAACTCATGGAAATTCTCATTCACAGTTTAGACAGTCTTTGCATCAATATTTTGCTTAGATCTCAGTATAGTATTTAATACAATGGACCGTTGCATCTTGCTGGACCTATTAAAGGTCCAGTTAGATTCCTAAGTATCCCATTCAGGTCAATTCTCCTTTTTGGTTCTAAGTATATTTTGTGTAGTTGTAACATGCTCTCTCTTTCTGAAAGGATTTAAATCTACAGTCACCATACTGTTTTTTCTGATATGCCTTAGTGCTGCATCCTTCATCTATTACATGCATGTGTGTGTGTTCTTGCTATCTTTGTGAAACAATTTGTCATCAAGTAGTTAGTTCAATCTTTATATTGATGATATATGCATCTTTACTTCAATACCATTAGTACTTACTGCTCTTTTTAGTGCTATCACAGTGATACTCAGCACTGGATTCATTTCAGCTTAGCCTAGCTATGCTCATCAGTTCCTGCTGGAATTTGCAATTGAAGACTGTCAAATACAATATCTTTCAGATTGTTCCTGAGATCACAGACATCTTATTAAAGATTTTACTGGTCTTATTAATTCTGGACTGAAATCAGAAATTTATTCTAATCATCTCAGTGTGATTATCACAAAGCTTTCTGATCAAATTCTGATATTCTTAGTCACATTGAGTAGCACCTTACTTCTTGAATAAGCTCATTGACTTCAATGGGACCACTCAAGAAGTAAGAAAATACTCAATGTGAATAAGAGTTCAGAAGCTGGCCACTAAGAAGAGGCCTTCCAATAAATGTCCTAAGCAAACGGTAAATTTATATTAAATATCTTGTAGAAAAAATGTATTACTGAAATGAACATGTGAAGTGTAACTCTCTATGAAACAATCAGACCATGCATGGCAGGTGCACCTCACAATGACTGGTTGGTTCTAATGAGCCATGAAAATTTAATGTTAGTAAATTATAATCAGCCTGAATTTCCCTTTGTTCAATTTTATCCCATTACTCCTGATTATGCCCCCTTGGTCCCTTCTTAACAATTCCTCCTCTGCTTGAGGAGTGTTTGTACCTAATTAACATACGCTCTTTACAGTTGTTTAGACAAAGACATAATAGTATATTTTAAAGATAATATATTAGTTCTTTTCAACTTTTATTAAAAACTGTCTTTTCATTGCTTTAATTGTACATAATATTCAAGGCACAAATCTTACAAGCATCATGCACGAGGAGAAGAAGGGTGGTCCAGTGGTTAGGACACTAACTTGGGGACTGGGGCTCAATTCCTTGCTCTGCCACAGATTTCTTGTGTGATCTAGGACGTCACTTACGGCCAAAAATTTTGAAATCTCCATCCTCCATTTGAATTGTTCATGACTCGGTTCTTCAATCAGTAAAACGGGGATAATAATGCTTCTGTACTACACAGGTCCTCGAATATTATGGTAGGTATATGTAGAAAGAAATTATTACCTTCCTAATTAATTATATAATCTCTGAATCATATGCAATGTCAAACCTCACTGGCATTTTAGCCAACATTTTACAATATCAGTAGTGAAATATATAAATTATCTCTCCATAGCGAAAAAGTATGCATTTCAGACCTGTTATATATCACTAAGTAATGCATGTACATCTCTCTCATCATTAATGAGAGCTCCATATTTACTTTAGAATATGTATTTTTAAAACTTCCTTAAAAGTTAAAATGATAATATTTTTCACCAAAATAAAAATATACGAATGCATTGTACTAATGTCTAGTCAAGTTTTCAGCTGAAATTCTGACAAGTGCAAAACACAGTGATGCTACTGCTGCTGCTGCTATTTTGTTGGTTGCACTGCTGACCTCAGGTTTAGCCCTGGTCTCTCTTCTTTTCTCTATCCCACTTGTCTAATTTTCAGACTAAGTTTCTTAGCCATTGTATTTTTTTTTTGGTAAATTGTGTTGGGAGGGATGACCATAACTTCTCTGTTTTTTTCTTATGTAGTCCTTTCTCGTGCCATAGAAAAAACAAAATGTAAGGCCTACTCTTGCAGATATTAGGAAAAATTTCCATTGGTTTCACTGGGCATTTTGCTTAAGTAATTATTGCAGGATTGGGCTCAGTATTTTATTTTTTTGTGCAGAGCATCAGATTCCTGATCTCTGCCTTTTTTCTCCCCCTGCCATGCCAGATGATACTTTTGTGTGTACGTATATGAAGGGAGTACTTTGACAGCCCCATTTAAAATTTTATTTTTAAAAATTTGGGAAGCATTTTCCTTTTGGGAAAATGGACTAATTGGCAACTATGAAAAAGTGTGGAGATGAGGGGAGGATGACTAGTGCTTAAATAAAAACCTTTCTATTTAGCAAAACTCTTCCATTTATCAACAAAACTTCTGGCTGGCAGGTATCCACACCTTTTAAGGCAAATGTATTTTTTGGGGAAAAAATTGGCATATCTCCTCTTGTTACATAAAGTTTAAAGGCCCAAAATCTTAGCCGTTTAACATAAGCACGTAAGGCCAAGAGTACCATAAACATAACAATAGCATTTCACAGCCAGCCCAAACTCTGGTGAACAGGTATCTCAATGGTGGGTCTTCCCATCACATCACAGAACAGAAGAGAAGAGCATGTGTGTTGGAAGCACTGGATCATAAATAGAGCAAATCCATAGGGGCCAAACTCCATGGTGGAGTTCTAGCAGCGTGCAATACCTTGAAGTAGCCAGCTTGCTATGAAGGTTATAAATACCCAAACGACACGTGAGCAGTGATTTATTCCCTCAGCCTCACTATGCATCAGTGCAGTTTCTTCAGAGAAAACCCTTTCTATTCAGGCTGCCTTTCTTTTTCATGGATAGGCCATGTTTATTTCCTGCTGCATAATTTCTTACACACTGGGGAAAAAAGCCCACTCCCCTTGCTATGTCTTTCTGTGTCTCAGCTGCACACATACATGTGGAACATTGAGCCATTCTCTTAAATATTATGGCATGGAGAAAATCACATTGTGCTTTAACCTATCAACAAAGGAGCAAAGCAATTACAGAGCTAAACAGAGTCCAGGAAGACCCAATAAAGAGAAATCCAAGAAAATTTGGAGAAAATTCTTAAGGGGCCTTCCAATGTTTAATCATGCTTCAGGCCTAAATTAATATTCTGATTCTAATTCAAAAGAGTGAACCACAAAGGTACATCTTTGGGGTATTTGTAATAACTATAGCACTACACTCTGTGAATTAGCAGCTGGTCTGACTGGTATTTTACTACTTCTTTGCTTACTCAAGTAAAGCAGTTAATATTAGTATAATCATCAAACTAACATTAGTCAGACAAAGGGGCAGTAATGTAGTAATGCAGAAAAAAATTAAACTAAGATTTTAAAAATTCCTTTGTGTATTACTTTATATAATTTTCCTTATGTAGTTTCACTTCACAACAAAATCTTTGTTATATTCAATCATTTTATACAACAAACAACAAATTAAAGGGTATGTATATACATGCAACGTGGTACGCAGCGCAACACTGCATGGGAACAAAGAGAAGATCATAAAGCCTATAATCTAACATAAAAAAAATGCACAAAAATATTTAGGTAAATAAATCTGTAACTTTAAAATCTGGGAAGCTAAAAGTGATGGGAGGCAGAATTTTATTTTATTTCTTAAAACAGAATGAAACTGCTGGTTATTTATAAAGAATTATTGTTTTCTCACTTAAACTTAAATTATTTTGAAATTCTGCACTCCCATTTGATGTCTATGCTAGCAACTGTGTCTTGAGAGTGAATCATCCTAAAAAAAATAAAAAAAATATTTGTATTGCGTACTGCCCTAGGCTTTAAATGGATCCTTTAAGACACTTTGAGTTTAGTTTTCAAAGATTTAACGGTAACTAATTTTCCTTTTAAAAGTAGTTTTGGGGGAGAAATTAGAAAGCATTGAAACACCATAATGTCAAATAATGTTCTCTGAAACTATGTGATCTGTTGTTAATATAACCCTGCAATTGAAAAATTGACCCTGGCCTCCAGAAGTGACCTTGTACAGTAAGGGAGCTGAGCATCCACTGTTCCCATTAAGTTCAACTGGAGTTTCAGTGCTCCACATTTCTGAAACACTCAAGCTCATTCTGAAGACTTCTAGTCTTCTGGCCCCATTCACTGTTAAACAGCCCCAAACTGCTGCATATGTCCCCATTTTACATCATGCCTAACTAAAAGGTTCCCAGAAGTTTCCCCAGCTCCTAATGAACGTAAGCTCCTCCTCTCTACATCATTGTCTGATCCACGCATTGAGACTCTGAAGCTCTGCCTGCCTACCTGGCCCTGAGCGTGGAACTGGGAGCATTTCTGAGAATGCCACCATAGAGGTCCTGGATTTCAGTCACTTCCCTAGCAGCCTAAATTTGGCTTCCAGGACATCTCTCCTACCCTTCCCTATGTCGTTGGTACCTACATGTACCACGACCACCGGCTCCTCCCCAGCACTACACATAAGTCTGTCTAGATGCCTCGAGAGATCCGCAACCTTTGCACCAGGCAGGCACGTCACCATACGGTTCTCCCGGTCGTCATAAACCCAGCTATCTATGTTTCTAATGATCGAGTCTCCCATTACTAACACCTGCCTTTTCCTAGCAACTGGAGTTCCTTCCCCCGGAGAGGTAACCTCAGTGCGAGAGGCAACCCCAGCACCATCTGGAAGGAGGGTCCCAACTATCGGAAGATTTCCCTCTGCTCCCATTGACTGCTCTGCTTCCCTGGGCCTTTCTTCCTCCTCAACACCACAGAGGCTCTCTGAGCGGAGGTGGGACAATTCTACAGTGTCCCTGAAAGCCTCATCAACATACCTCTCTGCCTCTCTTAGCTCCTCCAATTCCGCCACCCAGGCCTCCAAAGTCCATACGCAGTCTCTGAGGTCCAGGAACTCCTTGAATCGACTGCACACATACGCCACCCACCCACAAGGCAGGTAATCATACATGCTACACTCAGCGCAATAAACTGGATAGCCCCCACTCTGCTGCTGGACTTCTGCCTGCATTGTCTCCTAGTTAATGAAAGGGTGGCTTAAAGAAAGGGGTTTTGGAATATGGTTTGGATTATAGGTTTTAAGGGGACTATAGGGGAACAGTAGGACCGACAAGGGACTGCCCCTCCCTTCCCAACTCCCTTGCAAAACTCCCTGTTAGCAGCCCCTGGTCGCAAGCTCCTTGGTCGCTTGTGTGCGGCTTTATAAAGCCCTGGCCTGAGTTAATGCCCCGCCCACTGATTAAGGCTCAGCCAATTACCAGAGGCTTCAAGCTTTCAAACTTTCCTTTGAAGCTCACATGCCAGTTAACACAATACCCGGATATAACTGACAGTTGTTTATGCTGCATTAGTTAACATAGACCCCACACCCCAATCTTACAAGTTGTTTCATACAGGCAGATTCCTACATCACATGGAGTCTCACTCCACCCAGTGGAGTCATGCCTGGATAGGGCCATTTATTTCAATGGGATTTCCTTTGCTGAGAGAGTCTGACCACATGCAACATCTTCCAGGACTGGAGCCATAGTTTCACTGTTTTTAATCAAGCCCAGAGGTGGACAATAGGCACATATCATAAATGGGGTGGGGGGAATGAAAAAGAAAGGAAGGATTTGTGTGACCTGAAAATATACCCCTATTGCTTGTATTTTCATATAATGTTTGCTTTTCATTATCTTGTGCATATGTATTTTTATATTGTTTATATTACTGTATGTTTGAAAATTCAATACAATATTTGCACTAAAAAGGAAAAAGCCCACAGACCCTTTAAAAGCTGTGGCACGAATTCCACAAACTGCTCTGCGAAGGCAGATCCCAGCACTCGTGTGGAGTTCCACTGACTTCAATGGTGCTTAATGCAGATGTGGGGATCCACTTGCACAAAGCAGATTGCATAAAGAGGGCCTAGGTTTTGCACCAGTATTTTCCTTAGAAGAGGGATCTTACATATGAAATAGTCATAATAAAAAGGTCATTTATTATTTACAGTAATGGTAGCCTAAGAAAGAAGCTATCTGTAAAAGGGTATCAGTCATTGATTTCAAAGGAGTTTTAAAGCATAGTCTCATTCCAGATATAATTTTAGAATGGAAAACTATGTAATGACCCTGTACAGTGTACACCCATTGTGTTTAGTGAATTAAGACTCTGTAACGTGTCACAAAATGGATAGTAACATTTTTTGTATCTTCGAGGATGAATATACCAATAAACCTACAGTTTCTATCAGTGTTTACACTAATAGAAGATACAGTCTTAGTAGAGCCCCATGACCATCATTCCACTGATTCTCTCTGCATGAGACCATCTCCTTCTAGAGGGGCTCTTTCTGAAGAGAAAAACAAAAAATATATGAATATCGAAGAATATTGAATATATAACCAGGGGCGGCTCCAGGCACTAGCACACCAAGCGCATGCTTGGGGCGGCAAGCCTTGGGGGGCTCTCTGCCGGTTGCCGCGAGGGCAGCAGGCAGGTTGCCTTTGGTGGCATGTCTGTGGAGGGTCCGCTGGTTCCCATGGCTTCGGCGGACCTCCCGCAGGCTGCCGCCGAATCCGTGGGATTGGGGACCTCCCGCAGGCAAGCCGCCGAAGGCAGCCTGCCTGCCGTGCTTGGAACGGCAAAATGCCTAGAACCGCCCCTGCCTATAACCCCATCCAGCAGTTCTTGCCCACACTAAACTCTAACTGATGGCATCCTTTGAGGATTATTTATTACTCTGCAATTATGGCTACTTTTGAGAGAGATTTTTTTTCCAAAAGCTTTCAAAATGCAAAATACACTTCTTCATAACACAGTATAACTATCTTCAGTACATGAAGTATGTTAGCAGGATTATAATGAAAAACATTTTATAGAAAAATAGTGCAATATCAACTAGGTAAGAGCCAGCTGAACAACAGCTGAACCAAATTTGAATATTTGTTTGATGTTTTCAACCAATATCTTGAGGAAGGGCTGTGGATCAGGTCTGGGAAGCTGTGGAAATGAAAAGAGACTGATACAGAGAAAAACTTAAGGATAACACCATTGAAATAAGTGAGAGAGAGAGGGGGCAGGGGGAACATTCAGACCACACTTGTAAAACCTGAGATTCACCCACCACTACTCCTTAATAACATCAAGCTACATTTAAAAGTCCTTATCTTTTTATCACATGCATGCTACACCTACCTGATAACACAATGCATACACAAGGGTTGAACTGATGAAAGCCCAGGAGAGGCATTTTTCCCAGTTCAAATAACCTATTAATTTTACTGTACACATGAAAGTAGTGAAATATAGGAAGAGCCACTTGATCACAGTTGGCCATCAGAGCCCTAGTATATCAAACATTCACTGTAAGAATTGTTTAATTAGATAAAGAAGGCTATTTTGCATCAGGAAATAAAATAATTGAACTGATTATTGAATATACCTGGAAAGCATCTTTCCCCATCCTCTTTGTCCATTATAGAATGGCATACCATAGGTGCGTTATGGTGGGAGAAGCAACATGGTGCTAAGAAGTATCAGTTACTGGCTACTACTGGTGGCAAGATTCAGGTCTAGATAGACCTATAGTCTGTTCCAGCATGGCAAATCCTATGTTTTCATGTAATATTTGAAGACAATATCATTTAAGATGTTTGTTCCATTATGCAAATATACAATCACTACAAGGTGAGAAAACAGCAAGTGTGGCGTGGAGCAGAGATAGAAGGCTACCAGTACAATAAAAAGAGGGAAAAAAAGAGTAACAGTTTGGTTTGAGAACTTAACTTGAAACTGTACATGTATAAAATGACTCAGTGTTTACTCAATGTGCATGAGGTATGGTATTTCCATAATCCGGCTATGATGATATGCTTAATGTTACTGCTTGCACTGCACGAACTAGGAGATTTGTGAACCCAACAAGCAACTAAGTCAATTTAATCTTCTAACAATCTTCAAGTTGGTTTCTAAAGACAAAGTAAAGGAAAGACTTCTTATTTGTGAAATTCTTGAAAATAAGTCATAGGAAAGTAAAACCCCCACTATGTCCTACAGGGAATACATTCTATAATTGTGAGGACATGTTACCTTGCACCACTAAATATGTTTTCAGGATATATCAATGGCAGACAAATCAGGTACAGAATACTATGGGCCTGATTCGCTGCGCTCTTGGACCTTGTGTGGTCACTTACACTTGGGCAAAATGAATGTAAAAACTTAGCAAAGCAGAACAGTAACATTTTATGCCCACGTTGCAGGGAGGCAAATGACAGTAGAGAATCTGTCCCTATGTACTGCTAAACCTAGCATCACCTAATATGAATGTGAATTTCATTATCAAGTAAAAACAAGAAGTTACCGATTATCAAGTAAAGTAACTGAACTCAACATATATCTATATGGTTCTATTCCTAACATAAATACACAATGTATTTATGTTCCTATTAATTCCATGCATGTTTTCATTGTATATTATTAAGACAGCTAGTAAAAAAAAGATTACATTCTGTTCCATCAAAAAATGTTGTTTCATCAAAACAAATGTATCAGTTTTAACAGAAGATTTGGGGGATTGGGAGGGGGAAAAGGGAGACAGACAGGCACACTTTCTATATTCCCAGTGGTCAGAGTAGTGGCCGGGGATGTTGAAAATATAATGTCTAGTCCCTGATTCAGAGTGATCTGAGATGAAAAATTCTGTTCTGAATCCAGCCAAATGGGGACTTAAAGCTGGGTCTCTCAAATCCCTGGCCAGCATCCCAACTACTGGGTTATGTAGTGTCAGTCTCTGTCTTGCTTCCCAATGAGGATCAAGAACAAATTTTCAGCACTCAAGATGTTATTGTTTTCCGTCAGCCTTAGCACTATATAAGTTCTGTGGTAAAACCCAACCCAGAATTTTTTATTTAACATCTGCAAAGATATAATAATAATCCTGCTCCAAAAAATTTACTTCATAATCAGAAACAGACAACACAGGACACACTGGAAAGCCTAGAAGTAGTAATGATTTAACTCCCAGTGCTCCAAAAAGCTCCACGCAGACACACATCTGCATCTATGTGAAGTCCCAATGACAGTTCTGTCCAGGCAGAACTCATTGCAAGACTGAAGCTTTGGAGTGTGGTTTCTTTGTTTTTAAATATCTAAACTTTTTGGTTTTAATCTCAAGTGGGTCTCCTTGTGCGGCTAAGGCCTATTCACATGAGCTCAACATGCTCAAATGGAGCTCTCAGTCTCTGCTCTTAAGGTCTACCCCCACCTTCCTTTCTCAGTCATCATCCTCCCTGCCATTCAGGCATGTAATCTGAGAGAGCATCATCTCATACTTGGCCCTCTCTCCCACCTTCTCCACTGCATCAGACACAAACCACGCATCTTCACATCTGAGGCATTTCACGGCCTATCCCTGCCCTAACTCTTATATGGTATTGAGAATCCAAACCCCCTCAAATAATGTCAATCTTGATTGCTCATGTTAAAATTTTTCTAACAAATATGCACCATCTCATATTGCCCCTTATTTGTGATACCTACAAAAACTTGACAGTGGTGAGCAGCTGGTGTGCTATGACCATTGTTTTTCATGCTGATCAGTATCGTTCATTGTTTCCTTGTACTCCTCCCATCTGTTTGTTTTATTTACCTATTGCCTATACATTTAGATGTTGAGCTTTTGGGGGCAGAGACTTTCTCCTTCATATAATCTTATACCATACCTAGCCCTGGCACCTAGGTGTTATCATTCAAAAAAATGAATAATAGTGATGAGTAAGGATGCAGGATGAGGATTCATTAGAACTAGAAAGTATCATTTTGTTAGTAACAGACTGTGAGGGTGTGATGAGGCAGCATATAACAGAATTCTCTCAAGTCTCTCCACAGCAACATTTTAGACAGGTCTTGGAATATACACTTGAAAAATGCCTAATGCACAATAGTATGCTTGTCTCCTGTCTGTGATTTATTTTTTCACTGGAGAGGAAAACCAACATCATTTAAGTCCATTTTGGATTTCACTAAATAACAAATAAATAAATTAGTAACAGATTTTATACACACACACACACAAATATATTCCTTAACTAATTTAGGCCTCCAACACGTAGTTGGAACCCTACACCTCTATGGACCCCCATTAAAATCAATGGTGACCCCCACAGGCATAAGATTCTACCCGCACAGAGCATCTTGCAGGATCAAAAATGCAGTCTGTCATTTAGGCGCTTTTGAACATTTTACCCAGACTCAACTGTGAACACAGCCTACAGCCTATTGTTTCCCCCGTTCACTTCGAACAACTCACCACATACAACTTTTACAATTAAATGTTTGCATTGATAAAAATCCATAAAATATATAGAGATTTGTTAGATAGTATATCCATTATGTTACAGTGATAGAGAATCTCTTCTCAAGTCAGGTTAATAGATTCATAGATTCTAAAGCCAGAAGGAACTTCCCCAAAATAATTCCTAAAGCATATCTTTTAGAAAAACATCCAACCTTGCTTTAAAAATGATCAGTGATGGAGAAGCAGCAGAGAATCCTGTGGCACCTTATAGACTAACAGACATTTTGGAGCATGCGCTTTCGTGGGTGAATACCCACTTCGTCGGATGATGGAGAATTCACCATGACTCTTGGTAAATTGTTCCAATTGTCAATTATTCTCACTGTTCAAAATTTACACTTTATTTTCAGTCTTAATTTGTCTAGCTTTAACTTCCAGCCATTGTATTGTATTATACATTTTGCTGCTAGAATGAAGAGCCCATTATTAAAATTTGGGGAACAAATATTTGTAGGTACTTATAGATTGTCATCAGGTCAACCCATAACCTTTTCTTTGTTAAACTAAATAGATTGAGCTCTTAGTGTATGTCTACACTGCAATTAGAAAAGTATGGCTGGCCCTTGACAGCAGACTCAGGCTTGCAGGGTTTAGACAAAGGGGCTGTTTATTTGCAGTGCACACATTCGGGCTGAGACTGCAGCCCAAGCTCTGGGACTCTCCCACCTCACAGAGTCCAACAGCCCGAACTCCAGCCAGAGCTCAAATGTCTACACTGCCATTAAACAGACCCTTAGCCCAAGCCCCACAGGCCCAATTTAGCTTTTAATTTTTTTTTTATTTTTAATTGCAGTATAGACATATTCTGAGTCTATCATTATAAGGTATGTTTCCAAATTCTTTACCTATTCTCATGGGTCTTGTCTGAACCCTCTCCAATCTATCAAGATCCTTCTCGAACTGTGGCCACCAGAACTGAACACCAGATTCCAGATGTGGTTGCACCAGTGCCAAATACAGAAGTAAAATAACCTCTCTACTGCTATTCAAGATTTCCCTGTTTATGCAACTGTTTAGCTGATTCTTCATCATGACCCTCAAATCTATTTCAAAGTCAGTGCTTCTCAGGATAGAGTTCCCCAGTTTCTCAGTCGTGAGTTGGTTGCAGTGATATAGGAACATAAAAGATCTCATCTTAAACAGCAGGTCATGATTTTCAGTAGCCTGGTTTGTGTGCTTAAGTAGAGATTTTCACAGTACTTAGGTAGGTAGCCCACTATCTAGTTGCATGTGTGCGCAACTTATGAATTTTGCACTTGCAAACACAAAAATGTGCATGGATCTGATTACTGAAAAACGAGTACTCTGGGTCCACTGCACAATGAGGGTACACTGTCAAAGAGCTGCAACAGGTTTTAGCCACACAACCTCCCAACACACAGCACTTTGAAACATATCCCTATCTAATCTGTACAGTCGATGTTTTTTTAAATAGGAAAAGAGAAAAAGAGCCTTTCTATTGTTGCTTTAGAAGTGAATTCATTAGAACATTTCATTATATAAACTAATACCTTTACTGCCAGAATTCGGAGGAAGTACTGTAAATCAACTACACTGGGTTTAAGAATGGGTGTACTGGTTTGCAAAAATTATTAAATTAATAAAACACCCTCACTATCCCCCACCCAAATATTTACCAAAAATTGAATACACTTTATTTTTAAGTTTCAAATGAGTTTTGATTATTCTATCATTTTCATTGCTGCATATATCTGCACTTCCCAGTGCTGATCACAAGCAACATTGCTGAAATGACATGAAAGAAGTTGTTCCCACAAACTTCTGACTTAACTAGAAGCATGAAGCACAGGAAATCTCACAATAATTTCAGCTTAACTTTGCAAACTCTCTGTTACACTTCATCTCTCTAAAGTGCATTTTCCAAAGGAACAACATGCATATCTTATTAATTTTGTTTGTATCTTCTTTATGCTAGGAAAGACACAAATTGCTAAGAGGCACAAAACACCGTTTAACCTCTTTGCTCCTGCCTGTATTTCAACTAAGTTTTACTCAACAACTCTTTAAAGCAGCTGAATGCTAAGACACATCTGAGATGAAATACTAGCTCCACTGAAGTCCATTGCAAAATTCCCATTGACTTCAGTCAGGCCAGGATTTCACCTCAATGCATATGGACATTCTACTCCGTTCAACAGACAGCATGTTAAAACTGCTTGCAAAGACTCAAATTTAGTCCTGCAGTAATTAAAGGTTAAATATTTAGTTTTAGAACCTGGCAAAACGTAGACAAACTGTAGCACAAGACACTTGCACTTCTGCAAATACACCTGCATCCTATTCTTCAGCACCATTATTCCAGTCTTCAACATCTCCTTCACAGAGACCAACAGTGGTGCCAAACAGTGTAGTGGCTGTGTACAAATATGCACTGAGCAGCAGTGGATCCGATCGAAAATCCGATCGAAAAGGGGACCTGGCACCAAAAGTCCAGTTACCTGAGTAACTGACTGCAATTGGCTGCTGTTCCACTGCTGGGAAGGCAGGAAGAGCAGCTGCTGCTGGAGCTGGAGGAAAGTCAGGAACTTCCCGGCTCTGGTGGAGAGAGGTACCAGCAGCTAGTGTCCAGGGGGAGGGATCCTGAAGTGCATGAGGCATTTGACGAGTGGGGCCAGTGCTCAGACTCACTGCCAGGGCCCTCTTATCAGCCTCCTTTGTGCCCCGCCCCCAGGGTGATGTCCCCCATCCTGCCCCAGTCACCCCTCCACTCCCAGAGCAGGGCTTTCCCTCGAATTACCTGCCCAAGTCACCGATCTAACCCAGAGCCCTGTTTAGCAGGTGGAGAGAGCAGCGAGTGATGGGGTGGGGGAAGAGAAGCAATGATGGGGCCTTAGGAGGAAGAAGTGGTGCAGGAGTGGGGCCTGAGGGGGAAGAGGTGAAGTAGGGGGTGGTGAGAGGTTCCAGCCCTCAGTGTCCAGTTTTCACAAATTAGAAAGTTGGCCACCCTACAGTAGACTGAGACCCCCAAATGTATGAGTTGAATTAAATCATATGTGGACCAGGTGAAAATATACTTTAAGGCTGAACTACCTAGCCATTTCATGAGGTGTCAGAAAATTGTGCTATTTTTCAGACAAATGGTTGAAGAGACAAAAAGCTGCAAGGTCTCAAAACCTTAATTTTTTAAAACTATTTTTCCTCGTATTCTGCCAGGGACACACATTAACATAAACTGGGACAACAACAAAGTAATAAAACATATTCCCGTTCCTCTACCTGTTACAGTAAAAAAAATTTTAAAGAGTGCACAGTACTAGCTGCACTCATTGTATCAGCTAGATGCAATCAAATCTAAAATCCTTAATGACTTATACACTAGTATAGTAAGAAGAAAAACTGATAAAAGTAAAAATGGTTAAGCCATACTGATCAAGTCACATAGGGTATGGCATTTAACGAGTTAAAACAAACCTACCTTTACAGCAATAAAGGCCAGATATGTTTTGACAACAGTGAGACATCAGTTAACTGTACTCAGTAAAATCATAGCACTTACCAATATCTTCCTTTTGGTACAGTATTTTTAAAATGCTCAAACCTTTCATATAATGCGTAATGTGTTAAGTATAATATCTGAAGTACTTAAGCTAATTATGCCTATTTTGTAAGATTAATTATAATTAATAATTTAACATAGTTTATCATTTAAGACAGTATCCGTTCTGATCTTTAACTTTAGAGAGCACACTGTATACGTACCACATAATTAGGGCTAAATACTAGGAAATCAGGCTAATTAGACCAAATCAAACTGAATTATTTAAGCTTTTTTATTTTAGAGGTAGAAAATTTAGTAATTAAATACTGATTTCATTTTCTTGTACTTGCACATCTCACTTGTCTTTGAGATGCCTATTATAATGAAGCATTATAAAAGTGTTTGTCAAGGACGTGCAGAAATAGGATCTTTTAACAAGCAGGCAATGGCAGTTTTTACAAAGGACTGTGGTATGTGTCTAGTGACTAAGTCTCATATGGTTTAGGATCTAACAAAGCAAACTAGTGGGAATACAACACACACACAGACACTTTAGCCATACACTTTTATCCCCTAGTGCAGTTTTCTTTACATATAAAGTATGTCAACCAACCATTAGTACATCTGATTGGGAAAGTCCTTCTTTTTCGTAACATTAGTATGAAGAACACAGCCTTTAAGAGAGGGGGTGGGTCTCAGAGCCCAGGCTCCAGCCCAAGCCTGAATGTCAACACTGCTATTTTAGCCCCATAGCACAAGTTTTGCAAGCCCAAGTCAGTTGACCTGGGTTCCAAGACGCCGCTCCAGGTATTTTTTTGCAGTGTAGCCATATCCTTAGTCACTTATTTGCCCATGATGCCTCTTGATTGACTCAACATATTTTATTCACATTCACATCATCCTCCATCAGTTCATGCTTCTTTATCTTGCTGTCCACTATTATTCAAGCTCAACTTGTTATTTAACGATCATACCTACCTAAGTTGTTCATACACTAAAAGCTACTGTACCAATACACATTACAGAACACTCACAGTGGTGGCCCTTAAAAATTTGCTAGTTTCTCTTAAAATAAAGAGTTATTTATAGCTAAGAGGTTACTCAAGCTCTGGCAGTATTTTTTGTTTGTTTGTTTCCTATATTTAGTATTGATAATGCATTCAGTGCTGCAAATACTGAGGCTATCTAACTGCAAGCACTTAGTTTTTACTTCTGCATTTTTAAAAATTAAATGTAAAATTTTGTAATTTTCAAAAGCACTCAACATTAGTCTCACTCTGTTCCCATGAAGTTAATGAGAGTTTTACCCTTGTCTTCACTGGCAGTAGAGTTTAGGTCAATGATGAGTACTTCTGAAAATCCCACCCATTATGAATTAAGGTAAAATATATATTTAACAGCATAACTAGAAAAGTAATCCAAAAATGGTCCCTGGACAAAATGAAACCCCCACTCACATCTGTACAATCTCAGTGACTGAAATTACATAAAGGAGGGGAAAATTTGGAAAAGTTAAGGTTCCTGTGAAAACACTATTTTTTCCAGTTCCTGATATTTCAGTGTTTAAAAATGTAACTTAAATATTACATTAATCTGAGTTTTTACACTTAATTTCTCTTTGTTTCAAAGAAAAAAGATTAACACATTAATCTCTCTGTTGCATTCCCTGTGAACTTTCACTACTGTATAGTCAAAACACACATGCGACTCTGGAAATGCACTGTAAAATGGCAGCCCAAATAAACATATCTAACACTGATTTGATGAATTTATGTTCTTTGTAGCTCTGTAAATAATAGCATAGGTCTGTAGTCATAAAATTTAGTCTGTTTGATTTTAAAAACATGTTTTTTAAAATCATTTTATTTTTCACACATTTCTTACCGCAAACTCGTCTGGAAATATGTCCTCATGGGATTAGCTACTCAGAAAGTATCAACTTTCAAAAATTAAGCCAATTTTCATTTACCTGTGTTCAAAGAAGAGGGTTTTTTCATATTTTTTCCAAACCTTTTTTGAATGATGCAAAATAAACCCAAAGTGTCAAACCCCAAATGTATAAAATTTTAGCTGAAAAGGGAAATTCTTCAGAAAGTTCTAAATATTTGAAAACAAGCAGATATTATCCAAGTTGCAACATACAGTTATCTACACTGTTTGCTATTAAGATAATGTGATAAATCAGCAGTAAGAGATACCTATGAAATAACATATGAAATTACACTATAATAAAAATACTGATGGATTTTTACATACCCTGTACATGTACTGCATACTCACCTAACCTTCCACACATACACTATGCAAACATTTAAATTTAATGGATTTTTAATGCACTATTCCAGCATAAAAGGTCCATAGAAAAATGTCAATGCAACTTTAAATTTTTAATTAAATAGACCCCTTAAATGGAGTTCAAAAATACAATAGGTGTTTTCAGATTCAAAACATTTAACAGTGATTCCCACAATGATAGTAGCTCTACAACTTCATGTGCAGTACAGACACAAAGAATAATTTAATACCCGTTAATAGATGAATTTTCAGAGGAACTTGAGCTCAAATTATATCAATCTGCTACTGTTCCAAAATAAACGCATCAGGTGGCATTTAAATGCAGGTGGCTAACCATTTTATCAGTGCACATATTTAAGCTATTAGAAATATAATTAGAAAAATTAAATTAAACACACAATGCAGATTCTAATTCTAGCAACACTGTCCTTATCATTATGCCATTTGTATAGTAAATTATAAAGTATGTCTAAATTATACAGGTTTGTTTCTGACTGATAGCTGAACCCAGACAATTAAGCTGTTAACCATGTACTTCAGTGGTCAACATGGTTATATATCTTTGTCTTACCACCACCCCTCCTCCTTGTTTCCAGAGATCTCAGGGGAAGCAGATGAGTGGCACTTGACACTACCCACCTACACAGATGACTGATTAGACATGGTCCTATACCACAGGTACACTCAATTATATGCTTTTCTGAGATTCAAGCATTTCCTGAAGCTGAAAGTGTTGAATCTGTTGATTTGATACATTTTATAGTTGAGGAAAACTGCAACGAAATGTACTTAAAACTTTCAATACTATTTTATAACCCTGCGCCCTGCACACAGACCAGATGGTAAATGATTTGTTTAATTAGGAAAGAAAAATAATAAATCTTGTGTGTCACAAATGATTAAATCACTTAGAGTGTGATGATCTTCAAAGTATGCATTTTAAAATGCTGCATAAGTCCCCTATTCTTGCAACTGTATCCTTGTTGTTACAACTCCATCTTTAGCTTTTCAGCTATTGAAATGCTACCAGGGTGTCAATATATAAGACCAGACTGCACATTGTACATGTCTGAGCTGGGAGCAGTGGGGTATTCAGTTGGCCCAGACAGAGCTCCTGGAAAGATTGTGCATCACAATGCACACAATCCCTCCCTCCTCCCCCCCACTACCCAGCAGGCAGACAGAGCATACATATGGCACTTTTTCTTTGGCTGGTGCAGCCCACACCTTCTGAGAGCCCAAGCCACTTCTGGCATATCGACTGGTATAGGGTGAGCAGGAGACATGGCTCTGTCTTCTCTTTGTCCTTTCCCCATTTCCTCTGAGGTAATTTGCACCTCCTTGACAGCTAGGAAGGAGCTGTTCTTGCACTCTCCCAAGCACAAGAAATACTATTGCTTTTGTGCAGGGGCCGAAAGGGAGTTGGGGAACTACAGCACCATGTGTCTTCTGTGCACAAGTGTTAGTGTAACCCACACACTTCTGGGTGTAGAGTTCTGTCCCATCTAGTGGCACCAAGACCACTTAGAGAGAGTTAAATGAGTCTGCTCTACAGCCTTAGCTAACAGCCAGCTGGCTTTTAGCTCATACGGTAGAGCAGAGGTGGGCAAACTTTTTGGCCCAAGGGCCACATGTGGATGGGGAAATTGCACCCTGGGCCATGAATGTAGGGCTGGGGCAGGGGGTTGGGGTACAGGACGGAATGAGGGGTGTGGGAGATGGTGCAGTGTGCAGGAAGGGGCTCAGGGCAAGGGGATGGGGCACAGGAGGGGTGTGGAGTGTGGGAGGGGGCTCAGGGCAGGATACTGGGATGCAGCAGGGGCTCAGGGCAGGGGGTTGGGGTGCAGCAGGGGTGCGGGGTGAGACGGGGCTCAGGGCAGGGGGTTGGGGCTCAGGGCAGGGGCCTGGGTGCAGGAGGGGTGTGTCAGGAGGCTCAGGGCAGGGGTTGGGGTGCAGCAGGGGGCTCAGGGCAGGCTGGAGCGGCGCCAGGGTTGTACTGGCACACAACGGGGCTAAGGTAGGCTGTCTGCCTGCCCTGGCCCTGTGCCGCTCCTGGAAGCGGCCGGTACCACGTCCCTGTGGCCCCTGGGGGATGGGGGTGCAGAGTGCTCCGTGCGCTGCCCTCGCCTGCAGGTACCTTCCCAGAAGCTCCTATTTGCCGTGGTTCCCTGTTCCTGGCCAATGGGAGCTGCGGGGGGTGGTGCCTGCAGGCAAGGGCAGCTCATGGAGCCTCTGCCCCTCATCCCCCAGGGGCTGCAGGGACATGGTGCTGGTCACTGAGCCATGGGAGCGGCCATCCTGCGGGCCGAATCCAAAGCCAGATCCAGCCTGTGGGCTGTAGTTTGCCCACCCCTGCAGTAGAGACTCATGCACTAAGCTCCAGAGGTCCCAGGTTCGATCCTGCCTGATGACGACCAGGGTCTGTTGACACTACACTAGGACCAGAAAAAAATATGACCTATGTATTGAATGGAATATATATCTGAAACCTAGGGGAAGCCTCATATCATACAGAGAATTGTTGACTAAAAGGATGATGATGCAGCCTAACTATTGGAGGATTTGACTTTCTAACAAAGCACAGAGGAGCAGAAAGATGGTTTGTTTTTCACACGTTAGTGAATAAATACAATACGTTTAATAAAATATATACGGTAGATAAATAACACATTGTTCAATGATACATACAAAGATGTACATAATAAAAAATATTAAATGCCTATATTTCTTGGAAACCAATAGATATTCAGATAATATAAATACAAATTGATTTATATGAAGTGCTGGATTTCTACAACTCCCTGGTATTCTATAACTTTGTTTGTAATACAATAAAATAAAATAAAATAAAATAAAAAATAGTAAAATATTAAATAACATGAACTGTTAGGCCAGATCGTACAAAGACTTAAAGTACATGTGCAATTTTACAAAAGTAGCTTCACTGAACTAAGAGGAACACTTGGTTATGTAAAGTTACAATTAGGATGACGAGACAGCAAGTATGAAAAATTGAGACAGAGTGTGGGGGGTAATAGGCACCTATATAAGAAAAATCCCCAAATATCAGGACAATCCCTATAAAATTGAGACGTCTGGTCACCGTAGTTACAACAGCACTGAAGTCTTTAGGTCCATGGTGTGCAATCCTTTCACCTTCACTAGCATGGAAGATAGATTTGGTTGAAATTTTCTGAATTTTGCCGAAATATTTTATCAAAAATCCAATTTTTGATACCTTCTGCTCATCAAAATATTCAGGTTTATAGAGTTAGTTGATATTTTCAATCACTGAAATTTCAACATTTTTCAAACTTAAAAAGGAAAACAGTAATAATATGTAAAATTACTGTGAAACCTTTTATTTGTTTTTTGGACCAAGTCTGCTGGAAGGGCAGCGATGTAGTGGATGTTAGCATGCAAGAGGTAGACTTACTTCTCTCAATATAGGCTCTTCCATAAGACGTTTACAGTCTTTTTTTCTTTTAATTCCTCGTACATTCAGTGTGCAGGTCCACAGTGAGCAGTGTCTGCAAAAATGGCATGATAGGGTTCCACGTGTACTGCATCTAAATAACTATAGACCATATAGTCTCAGTTTACAAGTAAAAACATGTTTCTCCTCCTTTCCCGCCCCAACAGCACAGCAAATACCTGGGATCTAAGAGTTAAAATGAGGTCTTTCTGGCTCATGTATCATCAACACTAATAAAGATTCTGAAATTGTAACTTAGTTAATACAGGTGCTGCCCATTATCTCTACCTCTTCTCCTCTGTGGCACAGTCTTCTCCATTCAGCAGCAACTGGAAAAAGATCTCATGCTATACTATGGTTCTCTCCCATGTTCAGTGGCAAACTAAATGGGTTCTGTGTGGTCCCCTTTCAAGCTTCCAGAAGCAGCAGTCTTCAGAAGGTAGTTTCCTAGTAGCTTCAAAGTGGCTATTCACTTTCTGGCAAAACATACTCAAATTAATTGACTGTAATATTCCATGTATCTCTTAGGAATTGTTGCAGGTGTTGTCTTTTCAGAACCATAAAAAAAAGGAATGAAAAAGGCCCATTTAGATCATCTACCCCAACCCTTCACGAAGGCTATGCTGCAAGCTCACAATCACCACCACCTCTAGGTGCTTTTTCAAGTATTCCTTTTCCATAGCTCTTCGTTCATTTTTCTCCCATGTAAATAGCTTGCATCTTTGCCCTATTGCATCACATTTCCAAACTCTAGCTCCCTCTCCATTATTTCTCTCTCTTTGCTGGTATTCACACTTCCCAGTTTAGTACCATCTGCACAGATTTGGACTGATTCTGCTCTCTCTCAAGTCATCCACAAAATTCCAATTGACTTCTATAGGTGGAGAAATGGACCCTTTCTGAGTGTTTTTTTTAATTTCTTCCACATAACTGTTATGTATTATTGCTACTGCAATAGTGCCTAGAAGCCCCTTTTTACTAGGCATTGTACACACACATAACAAAGAGATGGTCCCTGCCCCAAAGAGCTTACAATTTGTTTAGTGTTAAACATTTTCCACAACTTAATATAACGTTCTTTATTATTAACCAGTTTTCTCCCCATGTGCCAGTGTTCAGGTCCCATCTAATTTCAGTGAGATTTTAATTGTTACCATCTCAAAGGATTTGCTAAATTCTAGCTATATCACAACTACTTTCTTAAGCAACTAATTAATTTTATTTAATCCTAAATTTGTTTGGCATGATTTGGATCCATGCTGTTCATTCATTTCAGTTTCATTATTCTTTAGTTGCTTACAGATTTTCTCTAGTAATATTGTTAAATTATTTTTTGGATTGAAGTTAAATGTATAAAAAATGATAGGTGTCATTTTCATTTTTTTAAAAACTAGCACCTCATTTCTAACTCTCTGCTCTGCAATGAGTTCTCCATAACTTTTCAAGTGTAAAGACACAAGGGGCAGTGTTTTCTATTGGACAGAGAACTGGCCTGGGAGTCAGGATACCTGGGATCTAATCTCAGCTCTGACACTACCCCACTGTATGACATTAAGCAAGTCATGTCACCTCTCTGTGCTTCTGTTCCCTTCTACTCTTCATGTGTTTTGTCCGTTTAAATTGCAAACTTTTCAGGGCAGGAACTGTCTCATTTCATGTTTATACTGCACCTAGCACAATGGGGCCATGATCTTAGTTAGGGTCTCTAGGCACTAGTAAAGTATAAATAATAAGTTGAAGAACAATGGGGAAAAGAGGCAAAAATACAGTTGTATGGATAAACTCAACTTCCCAGACTCTCCATTGTTTGGGGTGGGGTCATTCTAAGTGTATGCATAATTTGGAATCTCCATGCTCAGTAAAGTTAGTGGGTTTTGAGGAAACTGCAAAGTTCTCTATGGGAATTTGGCCAGTAAGTAAATGACAGATATTTACAATTTTAAATCAGCTTAACAAATTTTAATGAAATAAGTTTGAATCAAACAATTCATGCATCAAAATAAAGAAATTTGATTGTGAAACTTTTGCTGGCTACACAGATCCTAAGATGTACATCGCAACTCAAGCATAGGTCTTACAAAGTCTCAAGGTCTGCAAACATCTTAAGGTGCACATGGGATAGCAGCTTCAGTAAAGGATTTTAGCTGCCATTCTGGCTAGCATAGAGCTTGAAAATCTGACACAACCCACACAGACTCCATACTGTGTGCTTGGAATCATAAGGGCACTGTGAAGTCTCCGTTATATCCCATTTAATTATAATGGTGCCAGTTCTGCAAACCTTACTCACAGGAGTAGTCCTTACTTATTGTTAGAGCATTCCACATCGGGGTTACAACAGGAAGTCACGATTATCGAATATTGTATCATTTTTTACACACACTGATCAAAGTAAAACTGCACACTAAATGCAGGAGGCCTCTCTTCCCTGCCCTTCTCTCTCGCCTTCTCAGTAGTTTATAAAGTGAATACACACCAGGCAGGAGAATTGGAAATGGAAGTAGAACAAGTCAGTGCCTTTTTCAGAGTAGCAGCCTTCTTTTGACCCAAGGGAGCAGCAGCAACACACAAGATGAGGAAAGGTGTCCCGTCTCTCCTTCCTCTATGCAAAGATCTATTTCCCTTTTAGCTTTCCTGTCTTTCCAGGAGAATGGGGGAGATGGAGACCTCTTGCTGTCAGTTTCGGGGAGCGTGGAAGATAGAAGAGACACCATCCCTTTCCTTCCATGCTCACCCAAAACTTCCCTCTGTCCTTTGGAATTACAATTGGAAGGGAAATGGAGGAGTATTGCTCAAATGTTAAAAAAAAATTGTAAGTGAGGCCACATACACATTAAAAATGTGACATTAGCTTTAAAATCATAAGATGTTTAAGTCTGGTTCTTTTCATCAGCTTCTGGTTTTTGAGTCTTTAAGGTTCATGTTTTCAAGCTTTTTTCTGAAACCATGAGGATCAGAAACATATATTTTTTTAAAAAATGAAAGCTGAGACTCTCATATCTCCAGGAGCAGGGGCTTTAAGAAAAAACACCAAATATCATGAGAGTTAACCACACAGCAAGTTAGTTTAGGAAGGTTAAGTGCAGAATGCATAACCAGATGGGACGGAGGAGAAAAGGATGAAAGGCTAGAAGAGGGAGCACAGAAGGGGATGGAGAGGAAGACTGGAGAGAATACAGAAGGGAGTAGAATGAGAAGCAGGTGAACAGAGGGGAAAATCAGACGGAGTGAGGGAAGAATAAGTTAATTATATAGAAAATGAAGGACTAAGTAAAAAACAGACAGAAGTAAAGAAAAAAAGTGGATTGATGGGAGGAAAAGAAGAGAAAACAGTAAACTCAGGAGACATAGTGAATAAAAATGTATTTTTATATAGAAATTCAGGAACCAAACTTTTACAAAGAAAATAAACAGTAATGTTTGATATAGATGTCAGGAGAAAAGACAGGAGGATGGGACTTAAGAGAACTTGCAGTGGATGAGACTGTTCCTACAGATAGGATTTTGCATCCACTCTAGTGTTAGATGCTGGGACCCACTAGATTTAGTGGGGTTGGCTTAAATCATCATGTGACCCATCATGTGAAACACCAAAACTGGTCAACTCCCCTCCCTTTGACCTCCTTTAACCATGGCTTCTTCAGCCCCAGCTGTGACGATCCCTCCTGAAATACATGCACACACTTTAGAAACCTTTAAATTGCACATGGCAAGTATGCACTCACACAAAATAGGATCAGTCTAATCCCCACATGCAAACACAATCTCACTGAACTCAGGCAAGAGTAGAACTCAAAATGAGGCCTCTCCATTCCAAACATCACAATACCTAACCATAAGTTTTAAAAAGATATATTCTTCCAAAGCATTAAGCATATTACACCTGCCAGAGGACAGATCTAACAATTGCTTCTTGCAGTTCTAGAAATTGTCTTCTATACCAGAATTAAACTATAGCCCACACCTATCAACATACCAAAAGCCTTCATTGTATGATACATTCATTATAAAACAACTTGTAATGTAAAGCTTGTCCTCCCTCCATTAACTGAAATGTGATAACGATTTCTGTTTACCACACATTGTTTAATTTTAATAAAAATCTTATAAACTGCTCTCTATCTAAAGGTTAAACAGTTTAATCTTCTAGCAAAAGAAAGAAGAAGAAGAAGGGCAGTTAGGGTAATTACAGTAACATGGCTCTTCCTGTTAAAATTATTTTCTCAGCAACAGCATATTATATTATCCATAGTGCTATAATGCAATACTGGTAGTTGTCAGTGAATGTTGTCCTGAAGAAAAATTTGCCTGCTCTCCTATGGTGTTGTACAAAAGACAGGGCTTTTAATATTTCTTCTTTATCTACAAACTGCAAGGAACATTTAGTAATCTACTGTACCAGAAAGTTGCTTTATCTAAGTTCCTAAGAAGAAGTGGGACAATGAAATGGATAATCTCCTAACAACTAACGTATGTGATTTTTCACTGAATTTGCCCCCTTTGTTCTTTTAGAAACAAACATTGCCTATTCTGAAATCTAGAAACTTGATCCTTTCCTTTTCTAGATCTTTAAAAATCACCTGAATTTTTATTGTGATTTTCTTTTTTTGGGGGCGGGGGGGGCATGAGAGCGGAGGGAAGAGAGACTCCCACTACTTTAAACAATTCAGTGTGCTATAACTATTATCTTGAAAGTGTTCTAAATATGAATTCAACCAAAGAGAAATAAAAATAATTTGAAGACATATAGACTTAAGTAAATCTGATCTAGTTCACACAGATTAAATATTCATGAAAGAAACAAAAACAAGAAATAACAATTAAGATGTTAGACCCACTAGTGTTTATAGGGTATTTACAGTAGCTACTAACCAGATTTTTAATATTATTGCATATGAGAAATCTTGTGGTCTCTACCACATTACTACAGAGGGCAGCAACAGACAACAGAGCTCTTTAGCATTACAGAGGAAATGTCAAACATTTCCAGTAAACAAGGGAGCTAAAGAGAAATTCATCCTTTAGGCAGACCAGAAATTTTAGCTAAAATGCAGTCAAAGATTGTTTATTATACATTTAATCCTTCTTTAGATATTAATAAGTAAATCGATTTGGAAAGTGTTAGGGAAGCCTGGACTGTTTAACAAGTTAAGCCTGACTCATTCTGTCAATGTATCAAATCCAGATTTAAAAAATAAGCACAACCCATGAGTCACGATATATGAATCAGACCATATGGTAACAAGTGAAATAAAGTCGAATGTTTCTTCTTTTGAGGTTTATACTCAGAAATTTTTGTTTTGCTTTCACTAGGTCTCTTAACAGAAGAGTGAACAAACAAAAAAACAACTTCAAGGCAGGCATAGTGCACCATTTACTGTAAGGATATAGAAGTTCAAGCCAGAAAAAGTTATCCAATTTGGTAAATGTAAAAGACTTATTTATAATTTTGTTTCAGTGGTAAAAATTCTTTGGGGGATGGAATGTGAAGATTGAAGCATTTAGTTATTAACATTGGTCACATATTCCCGAGGCTCTGATTGCACATGCAAAGGAGGGCAGCAAAGGTCTTACGATCAAAAGGGAAAAAAATGACTGACAACACTGAGCTAGTTCAAAAGAACTAATGGAATAATTAGTTCCAAAAAGACTAAAAAGACTGAAGAATTCATGATGTCATAAAAAGCTGAGCTACTTAAATGGGATTAGAAAATAAAAATGACACGAACATTGTAAATATTCACAGATCACATCATTGACGTGTAATGTGCCGTTAAATGATGTCAAATTAAAGGGGAAATTGCATGTGTAAGAACTAGGAAGAATAAAGAGAAGACATTTTAAAAATGCACAGTCCTTCAAGTGAAAACCCTTATCATACATCAGAGCTGATCACTGCATGGATAAGGAAATGATGGGAAAGAAGTATAAAATAAAATACGGGAAAGAAAACACCGGTAAAAAATCTCTATTTAAAATCTACGAGGAATGACAGTTAACTTCAGTGAAGAGTGCAGCCTATCTGGTGGATGTATTTCTTTGTAAGACTATCCCTAAACAAGACTATTCTAAGTAGCTCTAAGCTTCCTTCATTGAATTCTATTACAATTATTTCTAATTTATTACAAAAATCTAGCAACCAAGTATCCTTTTAAAAGGGATGTTACACTGAGAAGGGAAAAGGGATTTTGCTCACATTGTAATTTAAAATGTTCTAGATTTACTGCAATTAATAGGCTAGTACATGATTCAGTGGGAATGTTAAAACAGCCTTTAAAAATCTTGTTTGCTTCTGGGCTCATAAAAGCATAAGGAATAGCTTAGTGGGCTACATATCAACTTTGAAATATCTAGTGTCTGTGGAAGCACAGGATCAAACCCTCGGGTGGGGTGACATGGTTCTCCATCCATTGAAAGTGGATCAATTAATCCATTGAGTTCACTGTGTTAGGGTCTTTCAGATGAACTCAAAAACAAGACCCTGTTCTTGGCACCTGTCTTTTAAGGAGACTTCCCCTGAGTTTTAGCCAGAATGTTTCTTCTCTCTCTTATTGTGCTGTGCCACTTCCCACCCACCTTCCCTGTGCCCCATACTTAACTGCATTTTAAAGTACTTTGGAATTCTTAAGAATGAAAGGCACTATATAAATTATTGTAAAAATCTTGTGTCATCTTCACATAATGACTAGCCTTGTCTCTATCTATGTGAACTTTTGGAGAATGTATGTAAAACGTATCACACAAAATTAGGAAAATCCAAATTACAATTGTTCTCATTAACATTTTAGTTTATACATATATTTCTTTCGGAGATATTGTAAAATTTAAGTCTGGGTTGTCAGTGCTTATTAAAGATCAGATAGCACTTTTTATAAGAGTGAGGTTGTTATCTTCTGTAACTTAGCCCAATTCAAACTTGGGTAACTACATTTTTTCTACTTAAGTCCATCATGAAATTTCAATCAAATGTGGAATTTGTCCTCCATGTCCTGTGGCAAACTGTTGTTCAGTGTTCATGGACTTCCCTTCAGTAGTTAGGACCTGATTCTGCAGGTCTAACTGCCCTCAGTATTAATGTGAGTTGAAGATGCTATCATTCTCAAGAGGTGCTCAGCATGTTGTAGGATACTATGTAATTATTAGGGCCCGATCAAATTCATGGTCCATTTTGGTCAATTTCATGGTCATAGGATTTTAAAAAATCATAAACCTCATGATTTCAGCTACTTAAATCTGAAATTTCACAGTATTGTAATTATAGAGGTTCAGACCCAGAAAGGAGTTGTAGGGGGTTGCAAGGTTATTATAGAGGGCGTTGTGGTACTGCTACTCTTACTTCTGCACAGTACTGGTGGCAGCGCTGCCTTCAGAGCTGGGCAGCTGGAGAGGGCTGGCTGCTGGCCAGGACCTCAGCTCTGAAGGCAGCATCACTGCCAGCAGCAGCTCAGAAGGAAGGATGGCAGGGTATGGTATTGCCATGTTTACTTCTGTGCAGCTGTCTGCAGAGATGGGCTCTCAGTCAGCAGCCGCCACTCTTCAGCTGCCCAACTCTGAAGGCAGCAGCACAGAAGTAAGGGTGGCATGATATGGTATTGCCACCCTTACTTCTGTGCTGCTGCTGGCAGGGCATTGCCTTCAGATCTGGGTGCCCGACCAACAGCTGCCACTCTCCAGCCACCCAGCTCTGAAGGCAGCATAGAAGTAAGGTTGATAATAGCACGACCCCCCCCCCAAAATAACATTGTGACCCCCCTGCAACTTCTTTATGGGTCAGGACTCCCAATTTGAGAAATGCTGGTCTCCCCCATGAAATCTGTATAGTATAGGGTAAAAGCACACACAGGACCAGATTTCATGGGGGAAGACTAGATTTCACAGTCTGTGACACATTTTTCATGGCCATGAATTTGGTAGTAATTATACACATCTGAAATGGGCTAGGATACCAGGGAGAAACACCCATACCCTTATAAAAAGTGTCCTGCAATCTTTAGTGATCATAGAAGACCACGACCTAAGTTTTCTATTATATCCGAAAGAGATATTTTTATTATCTGGTCAGACATAAAGTCATTTAGAAATGTAACAAATATTTTAATCGATGAATACTAATTTTGATTTTCTCAATTTTGTATGCTAAATTGATATGTTACCTTTTTTATTATTCTCTATAGCCTTCCATGGGGCTCCCTGTTAGCACAGGGATCCAGACACTGATCTAGCTACCGCATTAGGATGTAAATTTAACTGTATGTAACGTGTATATTATTATAGCCTCAGGGGTATTTGAATGAACGAGATGAGAGCACGCTGTCTTTAAATCCAGCAGTCCTTTCATCTAGCCACAGGTTTCATACAGCCCTACCTGTCTCCCCCTAGGGCGGGCTACAGGCAGCACCACACCCAAGAATATTTTCCTTCATTTAGCATTCCCCCAACAGTGCCAACTTCCTCTGTTCCCGGGGGGAGGAGGAGTGTGCGCCCCCCACTCTTCCCCAGACCCCACCTCCACTCCACCTCTTCCCCCAAGTCACCAACCCTGCCCCACCTCCTCCTGCCCCCTCTCCACACAGACTCTGTCCTCACTCCACCCCTTCCCCCAAACACCCATCCCTGCCTCTTCCTGCTCCACCCCCCGACCCCGCCTCTTCCTGACTCCACTCCTCCCCCTTGCTCCCAGCACCTCCTGCAGGTCACTGAACAGCTGATCTACAGTGCACAGGAGGTACTGGGAGGGAGGGGGAGAAGCTGATCAGTGTGGCTGCCAGCGGGAAGGAGGCGCTGATCTACAGGCCTGTCAGTGGGTGCTGAATACCCAATCTTTTTTTTCCAGGGGTGTTCCAGGACTGGAGCACCCATGGAGTTGGCGCTTATGCTTCAGAAGGACAACTAACTTTTCTAGGTCTTTTTTTTTTTAGTAAATTATTTACTGTTTGCAAAGGAAATGCTTTAAATGGCTCCTTTTTTAAAATTTGCCCTGTTTCCCTCATCTTTTTGGGAACCTTTGGCTAAACAATCACAGTCCTTTCAAGCGCAAAATCTCTTGCATGCACTCTCTCACACATCCTCCTCCTCTCCAACCCTCACCCCCACCTGCACCACACAGAGCTAACATCTCAAACTTAAACCACAGGTGACCTCATTGATGGCAAAGTGGGGATGAAAGGACACAAGGCTGGAGATACAGGTCAGATGCAAATAATGTAAGAAAGAAGGGGAAATGGTTACGTTAATTTCAAAATATTATTTGATGTCTTTATCACATGGGACTATATATTTATGTTGTTAATGCCAGTTGTCATATTCGTAGGTTCCAAGGCCAGAAGAGACCACTAATCTAATCTGCCCTCCTGTATAAATACAGGCCATATAATAAGGAGGCCTTTAACATACAGGGAAAGAATCCCATGGAAAAAACAAATGCACTGTACAGCTAGGGAAAAAGATTTTTCTATGACATACTAATCATTATTTTCTGTGTCCGATTTGTTTTTTCTGGAATTGCAGCAATAAAACAACTATTACACCAAAACAGTTTTAAAAAGAAAAGAAAAATGTCACTTGTATATTTAACGATTGCAGTAATACATAACAAAGCAAATTTGGTGCCGAACATTGCCATGTGTCAGATATTTGAAGGTGCTTAATCACATGCCTCCCAATACAACCAGGGGGTGGCATTATCCTAACTCTACATTTGTTCTGTTCTGTATTGTTTTGTTTCACACATTGTCAGGTTTGAAGGCTAGAGGAGGGGAAAGCCTTCCAGACCATAATTCTGGCTCAGGACATTCAACCCTTTCAGTTTGCTCTGTCCCTATAGTTCAGGCAGTGTTACTATCAAACAGCTGTGAGATGGATGAACATTTCACGTATTGCTTATTTGTATAATTGCACTTCTAGCTCATAGTCTAACAAGAGGCAGACTTGCTTGTACTTAACTGGGTATAAGCTCCCTGACTCCACCAGCCTTTTAGCCCCCCAAACAACTTCCTCTGGACTATCCAGCCCTTAATTTCCCTTGCAGGTTAACAATAGGTGTACCTCAGTTCCTGAGCCCCTTTGAAGCATTCCACTGTAGTGTTCAGCCCCTTCTCCACTGAACCCTCACAGAATTACTAACTTAGATCCCCAAAGGGACAGAATAAACACCAGCTTGTATGAGTCAACTCAGAATAACTTAATACCACAGCACTTAGCTATACAGTAGAACTTCAGAGTTACAAACACCAGAGTTACAAACCGACCAGCAACCACACACCTTGTTTGGAACACAATCAGACAGCAGCAGAGACCAAAAACAACAAAAAACAAAAGCAGTACAGTACAGTGTTAAATGTAAACTACTAAAAAAATAAAGAGAAAGCGGCATTTTTCTTCTGCATAGTAAAATTTCAAAGCTGTATTAAGTCAATATTCAGTTGTATTACTTTTGAAAAAACAACCATAATGTTTTGTTCAGAGTTACGAACATTTCAGAGTTACAACCTCCATTCCCAAGGTGTTTGTAACTCCGAGGTTCTATTGTATTTGTAGTGAAAACAAGAATAAGCTTATTAATAAAGAACAGAGACTCAAAGATTCAAGTGAGTAGTGAGTAAGAATATTGGAAACAAAAATGGTTACATATAAAACAAAATTAATACGTGCTTTCTAGAGTCTAAACTTAACAGGCTAACCTCCTGTCTAGAGCAGTCTTATCTCAGTCAAAGACTTTTGCAGCATTTCCAACCAAGGCTGGTTGTGGTTCTGTTTTCATGAATGTAAACACACTGTCCATTTACTTCTTTGGTGCAGGATAACAGGGTCTTTCCTTGTGCTCTGGTTATAGTCCTTTGAAGTGCATCCCATAGAAGGCTCTCTCCCCCCTGCTATTCTTCTCTTCCTGAGAAATTTCACAATCCTTGATCTGAGCTCCTACAGGTGATGATGAATGAGACAATACTGGATTTACATTTCAACAGATAGATAGATAAACATCTCTGGTCTGGAAAGAAACCAGTTTTTCACCTCTACTTGGGATTAACATCTTGTTACAAACTATAAGAACATACTTCCAGTATGTACTTCCAGCATATATAAGTAAATCCTTACCTAGCAGGAATACCTACATTTTACAATGATGTCTATAACTGGCTTTCCTTTGATAACTTGCATGACATTTTTTGATGAACTAAATGTATATGCCAGACTCAGGATCCTCTATGCACCCCGCAGTGCCCTTTAGCCAGCTAGCATTAAGAATTTTTCGGTTACATAAAGGTGCACTGATTTTTGTGTGAGTGAAACATTTCCCTTCTGAATAGACTATATTCACAAACTGTTTCTATTATCGTTACAAACTTAAGTACACAAGGATGATGTAATAATGGATCCTTAACTGAAGAGAACATTTTACTGGGAATATATTTTTTTCCTTGGGCTTGACTGCCTTTTAGTATTTTACAGATATTTATAAGGTTTGGGATTTCCTAAATAATTAAAAAATAGTGGTGAAAGAATGTGTTAGTGAAAGCAGCAAAGAATCCTGTGGCAGCTTATAGACTAACAGACATTTTGGAGCATGAGCTTTCGTGGGTGAATACCCACTTCGTCAGATGCATGTAGTGGAAATTTCCAGGGGCAGGTATATATATGCAAGCAAGCTAGAGATAACGAGGTTAGTTACCAGGGCTTCCAAATCAGAGAAATCAAACTTAACTGGTCTATATGTTCTACATGATCTTAGAGTGGCAGCGTGTGTCTGTATCAGCAAAAAGAACAAGGAGTACTTGTGGCACTTAGAGGACTAACAATTTTTTGGGCATAAGCTTTTGTGGGCCTAAAACCACTTCATCAGATCACATGCATGGAAATCAGTAGGAAGATATATTACAACAGAGAACAGAAAAAATGGGTGTTGCCATACCAACTATAATGAAACAAATTCAGTAAGATTTTCTATGCTAATTTCCCCTACTGTTACTTCCACCTTCTTTGCAAATTGTTTGAATGGGTCACCTGATTTCACTACAAGTTTTTTTTCCCCCTCCAAGCTGATAATAGCCCA
>NC_133778.1:50433194-50480474 GCF_003597395.2 Chelonoidis abingdonii | reverse complement strand
CCCACCTTAATTGATTAGTCTCATTAGAGTTGGTATGGCAACACCCATTTTTTAATGTTCTCTGTGTATATATATCTTCCTACTGTATTTTCCACTGCATGCCTCTGATGAAGTGGGTTTTAGCCCATGAAAATTTATGCCCAAATAAATGTATTAGTCTCTAAGGTGCCACAAGTACTCCTCATTCTTTTTACATGATCTTAGACTCAATGAAACTTTACACAGAAGTAGTTCTGGTCTGGGTTGAATATATAGTACATTCCAGGTTTCTAGGAAAATAAAGTATGACCAGATAACTTTAGAAACACCTTACCTATTAAACCATTGGCCAGTTGGTGCATTTAAGCAGTTATAGAGAAAAAGACAGACAATGTACATAAGGTTGAAGAACACTTCCCCTATAGCTCTAAAATGAATAGAAGTCACCATACTTACTCCTGAGTGTTGCAGGATACAATAAAAAGATAATGTAGACATTTTTCTGGGAGCTAAAGGCAGTTCAAAATATAGTCACAAGCCTAGGGAAACAATTTTTTTTATTGGGCCAAGGTTCTTGGTATGGCAAATTTCCCCTATATAATCTTGTCAAATGATACTGTAATTCTCCCTTTGATGCAAATTTCATTAGGTGCACTTTAGCATGTATTAGGATAACAGCCTAAACTAAATGATTTTACTGATTTTACTCCATGGTTTCACTAGTATTGGAATGCCACCACTACCCCCCCCTGTGCTTTGACTCCGTCAATGGAGTAGCACACAACAGGGATGCGGGTTTTGGGGACAAGGAAGATGATGAGGAGGAGGTTGAAGATAGCAAGCAAGCAGAGAAGCCATTTTCCCCAACAGCCAGGAACTGTTTCTCACCCTGGACCTGGAGTCAGTAACCCCTAAACCCACCCAAGGCTGCCTCCCGGACCCACCAGGCGGAGAAGGGACCTCTGGTGAGTGTACGTTTGTAAATATTAGACATGGTTAAAAAGCAAGCATGTTTAATGATTAATTTGCCCTGGCATTCACAGCCAGTACAGTACAGGTCTGTTAACGTGTCTGGGAATGGAGCGGAAATCCTCAAGGGACATGTCCATAAAGCTCTCCTGGATGTACTCCCAAAGCCTTTGCAAAAGGTTTCTGGGGACAGCAGCCTTATTCCGTCCTCTGTGGACACCTTACCACGCCAGGCCAGTAGCACGTAGTCAGAAATCATTGCATAACAAAGCATGGCAGCGTATGGTCCCGGTGTTTGATGGCATTCCAACAGCATCCGTTCTTTATCTCTCTGTGTTATCCTCAGGAGAGTGATACCATTCCTGGTCACCTGGTTAAAATAGGGTGATTAAGGGAACATTCAGAGGTGCCCATTCTTGCTGGGCTGTTTGCCTGTGGCTGAACAGAAATGTTCCTCGCTGTTAGCCATGTGGTCAGGGGACGGGTGAAGTGATCATCCCAGAGAATTTCGGGGGGGGGGGTGTGGGGGGGGGAGTTAGTTAGGTTTGCACTGCAACCCTATCCCGTTACCCCGAAAACCACAGCCCCTCCTCCTTTTAAATGGCCAACCCATTTTAAAAGGCCAACCTAATGGTTGCTTGGTATGGGAAATGAGGGCGCTGCTGTTTGAAACCATTCCCACATGTTATGAAGGTTAAAGAAGCCAAAATACTGTGTCTTACCATGGCTGCCTGAAAGCCAAATTCTGTTGCCCGGCCCTGCGTGAAAGAACTCTCACACCAAACCGGCATACCCTCAATAAGAGGCAAAATGCAACCTTGTACCAAAAGCACATGTGCTATGTAATATTAACAGCAAGGTTTACCGTGAAAGAGTCTACCCATTGTTCTCTAAAGATGTGTCTTTTTAACTACCACTCTCTCTTTTCTTTCCTTCACCAGCTGCAATGTTTCAGCGCTCACACTATCTTCTCCTTCCCAGAGGCTAGCGAAGATTAGAAGGCGAAAAAAATGCACTCGCACTGAAATGTCCTCTGAGCTCATGCAATCCTCCTACACTGAAATAGCCCAGCAGAATGTGTGGAGGCAGACAATGTCAGAGTCCCGGAAAGCACAGTATGAACGCAAGGACAGAAGACGGGTTGAAGATAATAAGTGGCAGGCTGAAGATGATAGGTGGCGTCAGCTTGGTGACAGAAGGCAAGAGGCAATGTTGAGGCTACTGGAGGAACAAACTGATATGCTCCAGCTTCAGGAAAGGCAGCTTGAGCAGAGACCACTGCTACAGCCCCTGTGTAACCAACTACCCTCCTCCCCAAGTTCCATTGCCTCCTCACCCAGACACCTAAGAATGTGGTAGCAGGGGCCTCTGGGCACGCAACCACTCCACCCCAGAGGATTGCCCAAGAACAGAAAGCTGGCATTCAATAAGTTTTAGAGTGCAGTGTGGCCTTGTCCTTCCCTTCTCCCCCACCCTCCTGGGCTACCTTGGCAGTTATCCCTCTATTTAGGTGATGAATTAATAAAGAATGCATGAATGTGAAGCAACAATGAGTTTATTGCCTCTGCAAGTGGTGATCGAAGGCGAGAGGGGAGGGTGGTTAGATTACAGGTAAGTAGAGTGAACCAAGGGGCGGGGGGTTCATCAAGGAGAAACAAACAGAACCTTCACACTGTAGCCTGGCTAGTCATGAAACTGGCTTTCAAAGCTTCTCTGATGTGCACCGCACACTCCTGTACTCTGCTAACCGCCCTGGTGTCTGGCTGTGCGTAATCAGCGGCCAGCGATTTGCCTCAACCTCTCACCTCACCATAAACGTCTCCCCCCTTTCTCTCACAGAGACTGTGGAGCACACAGCAAGCAGTAATAACAATAGGAATATTGGTTTCGCTGAGGTCTATCCGAGTCAGTAAACTGCACCAGCATGCTTTTAAATGTCCAAATGCACATTCTATCACCATTCTGCACTTGTTCAGCCTATAGTTGAACAGCTCCTGACTACTGTCCAGGTTGCCTGTGTATGGCTTCAGGAGCCATGGCATTAAGGGATAGGCTGGGTCCCCAAGGATAACTATAGGCTTTTCAACATCTGCAACGGTTATTTTCTGGTCTGGGAAGAAAGTCCCTTCCTGCAGCTTTTGAAACAGACCAAAGTTCCTGAAGATGCAAGTGTCATGTACCTTTCCCGGCCATCCCACGTTGATGTTGGTGAAACATCACTTGTGATCCACCAGTGCTTGCAGCACCATTGAAAAGTACCCCTTTTGGTTTATGTACTCGCTGCCTTGGTGCTCCAGTGCCAAGATAGGCATATGGGTTCAGTCTATCGCCCCACTACAGTTAGGGAATCCCATTGCAGCAAAGCCATCCACTATGACCTGCATATTTCCCAGAGTCACTACCCTTGATATCAGCAGCTCTTTGATTGTGTTGGCTACTTGGATCACAGCAGCTCCCACAGTAGATTTGCCCACTCCAAATTGATGCCCGACTCACCAGTAGCTGTCTGGTGTTGCAAGCGTCCACAGGGCTATTGCCACTTGTTTGTGAACTGGGAGGGCTGCTCTCATCTTGGTATTCTGGCACTTCAGGGCAGGGGAAAGCAAGTCACAAAGTTCCATGAAAGTGCCCTTACGCATGTGAAATTTTCACAGCCATTGGAAATCATCCCAGACCTGCAACACTACGCAGTCCCACCAGTCTGTGCTTGTTTCTCTGGCCCAGAATCGGCATTCCAGGCCATGAACCTGCCCCATTAACACCATGATGTCCACATTGCCAGGGCCCGTGCTTTGAGTGAAGTCTGTGTCCATGTCCTCATCACCGCGCTATCGCCTCCTCGTCTGGTTTTGCTTTTGCAGGTTTTGGTTCTGCATATACTGCAGGATAATGCGCATCGCGTTTACAGTGCTCATAATTGTGGTGGTGATCTGAGCGGGCTCCATGCTTGCCATGCTATGGTGTCTGTGCTGAAAAAAGGCACAAAATGATTGTCTGCTGTTGTTCTGACAGATGGAAAGACAACTAATGACGTGACTTACAGGGTTGTCACACAGAATGGCCCCCTCAAGGATTGAACTCACAACCCCAGGTTTAGCAGGCCATTACTCAAACCACTGAGCTATCCCTCCACCCACTGTTCATGGAGGGAGGGAAGGGGGAGAAAATGAATACAAAACAAATCTGGTCTCTTTACTGTTTTGATCCACTCTATTTCTCGTATACATCTTTGGCTGCTCATCAGAAGATGGTGCAGTACGAATGCTAGCCATCGTCGTCTCCAATTTATGTCCAGGCGCCCCCGGCCAACCTCACTGAGGCCAGACAGGAGCACACATATCTGCCCAGGTGCCCATGACCAACCTCACGAGGTCGGCTAAAAGAGCACCCAGGAGACGACAACGACCGCTACCAGTCATTACGCACTGTCTCCTGCCAAAAGGTAATCAGCTGCTGCTGTGTAGGAATGCAGTATCACATCTGGCAGTATCCAGGAGACATACTGTGACAGTGAGCTGAGCGGGCTCCATGCTTTCCATGGTATGGTGTCTGCACGGGTAACCCAGGAAAAAAGGCGAGAAATGATTTATTGTCATTGCTTTCACAGAGGGAGGGGAGGGGGGACCTGACATTTACCCAGAACCACCTGTGACAATGTTTTTGCTCCATCAGGCATTGGGAGCTCAACCCAGAATTCCAATGGGTGACGGAGATTGCGGGAACTGTGGGATAGCTACCCACAATGCAATGCTCCAGAAGTCAACACTAGCCTTGGTACTGTGGATGCACTCCGCTGAGTTAATGGTCTTAAGTGGAGACACACACAATTGACTGTATAAAATCAATTTCTAAAAAATTGACTTCTGTAAATTCAACCTAATTTTGTAGTGTAATCCTCAAATCCATCCTGCTTCCAGAAAGCAACCTGCAGGAAGGAGGAGTCTGTTGTAAGAAGGGTCTTGTTTGGGGGTAGATATGTATCTGTACCACAAGCATTTTGCTATGACAATTAAAACAGTAATTCAAAATAAACTGAAGTTCACAAGGAGACATAACTGTGGTGTATTGAAACTGTAGACATTACAAGCTGGCACTTTAAACTCTGGTCCCACTTGCAGGTTAAGGGGCTCTGAAGGGAAGGCTGTGATCTGGGCTTAGGAGAGTTAGTTTGTGGTCAGTCAGCTAGAGTAAGAGGGTTGTGCCTCTCTATTTTAGGGAGCAGCCTGTTTTATTTCACTCTATTCTGTGGTTCTTGTGTGTTCTGAATTCTAAGGAATAAAGTAGTAGTATGTTGCAAACTTCCAGCAAAAGTATTTTATGTTTTCATCTAGTTTTTCTGTTTGCATGATGTGAAATATAACAATAACAAATTCAAGGGCTCTTGTGTCCCCAGGTGTTTGGGAGAACTGTTCCTGAAAGATTTTCTTTTAAATATTAACAACTACATAGCTAGCACACAACATTACCACTTATTTATAGAATGACTAACCATAGAGAGTGGAATTAAAAGCAAAGTATTTCTGTGTTTAAACTGCAGTACACTTAAATGAATGGGCATCCCAGTGTGCAAAGCAAAAATTAAAAACAAACAAAACTCTGTACACATCTGGAATCAGGTAGCTGCTCAGGAGTGGGAATCCTGTTCCAGCCCCAAAACACACTTTTCCTAATTTATGGTCTCTCGCTATTAAGGGCATATGTGAATCCTGCAGAGGAGAACAGAAAGGTCCCGTGACCTCCTTCTATTATAATTTTTTTCCATATAGAAATAACACCTAGATTTCCCCAGTCATTAGAAAAAGGATGTTTGCACCACATTGCGGGTAAGATGTGTCTATACCAAATCTGTTTTGCAGAAGGGGTTTACTTTATTAACAGAAATCACCTCCTTCTCCTTCTTTGTCCGCCTCCCCCACCATTTTATATTTTCATTGAGGTGAAGATAGGACCTGGCTTCCTAACAAAAGTGTCAGCTAAGGAGCTGTAAATTTAGTGGCCAGGCAGCACTTTTAAATTTTCTTTCATAGCCAGATGGAAGCCAAACAAGAACCTCTTCTCCTAATAGGATTTCCAGGTTCCAGTAGGGTGACCAGATGTCCCAATTTTATAGGGACAGTCTCGATTTTTGGGTCTTTTTCTTATATAGGCTCCTATTACCCCCACACCCTATCCCGATTTTTCACATTTGCTATCTGGTCACCCTAGGTTCCAGGGACGTATTAAACATGATCTGCATCCCCTGATGAAATTCCTCTCACACCAATAGAGAAATCAGGCAGGGTGGTATCAAAAGATTAGACAGCAAACTTGATATTATATATCTGTGTGTAAAGAAAACCTCTCCTTAGCCTTCGGAACACCCTCCATATCTGTAGAGCACACTGGGGTCAAAGAAACTTTGCAGTATTCACAGACACAATTTGGATTGAACTAAATTCACAACGCCAGTTATATAGTTTATGCAATTACACTCAATACCAAACTTATACCAACTATTAAGTAAAGTGTAACCAATATTATTTTTAATACTAGATCAACTACATATATTTAATATGTTTGTTCAGAACATTTGAGTGATAAAAACATTGAGACTGTATTCAAATTTGGTGTTTTCTTAAGTTTTTCTGAATCCAACCAAACTGGACTACAAATAAAAATTGCAACATAAGCAGTTTCTTGACTTTCAACATCTCATATAGCATATTAAATGATTCATCAAATGCTGTGTCACAACTGTATAAAGGCCTTTAAAAGTGATTCTTCCTTATTACATTTGATTTTAACTGCAACAGATGTTTGAGTTTGAGTCATACCGATTAGACTTCTTTGAACAACCTTCCTTTTTATAAACCACATCCCTTTAATCCAAACATTTAATCACAATGCTTATTACAAAATGCATTACTCACTCATGGACACAAAATAATATAATAGTCTACTTTGATAGTGTGAAACTGGGCTTTCCTGTTATATCACCAATATATATGGTTCTTGAAGTTAAAAAATAAAATTTGTACAGAACATTTTTGAAAACTAAATAATAAATGAGTAAATAATTTTACTGGATGATACAAAAAGGCATGTGTTATTGTAACCTGCCTTGTATGCTCCATGTAAAGTACTTAAATTATGATTTTAAATTATGATGTTAGATTACGTTTTCTGCAGTTTAATATATTGTAATATAATATAATTGCTAAATGCAAATGAGATACTGTACAGCTTTTCCATAGTTGTTCATGAGAGCCAAGCATTTTACATATTACAGTGAAGTGCATGTTATTAAGAAACAAATTATAATGAAGCTTAATTTAGTTGGGAGACAAGATACTGTAGCCTTATCATGTTTGACAGTGGAGTAAGGGATCATATAGAGCTATTACACCAACCTATGTGTGGCTCAAGTCGTGTGGCACAAATGTACATAGGTCATAGTGCTGTACCTTTTAAGGCTCACACGTGATCCCATTACCTTAAAGTCAAGTAATACTATAATGTCATCAATTTAGCTTCAAATACATTCTGTGATTATGACTGACAAATGCTCTTTACAAAATAATAAATACAAAGCTGATTTGTATTCAAATAATGCACACAGTGAATTTTGGACATAAGGCAAATCTGAGTTTCTAAATGGTTTCAAATATGTAACAGTATACAAGTTTAAAAATGCAGAATCGAAATCAATAGAACTGTTAAGGATGACACAAACTACCTTTTTAAAGCTAAAAATTATCATTCTACATTGCCTTTGTAAATGCAAACTTATCATCCAGTCAAATCGGGACATCTGATCCTTCAGTTTTATGCTGCATTTCATTTTCACTTGTAAGTCAGAAAAAAACAATTAGTGCTTCAGAGTGTGCCCTAAATAATACATTGGCTTGCAAATTATAAAACAAAAACTATAAATGATATGTTTTTCAAGATTTCTAATCAACGCATTCTTCATACAAAGAACTTAACACCCTCTCCACCCCCTAAAAAAGCACAGACACCAATGGGTTTGTTGCAGTGCTGAAGAAACCAGCGCAAAAGCAATTCATTATTAATGCCTGAATATTCTTGCTAAACAGTTCTGATTATTTCACAAGAAAAGAGGTCAAGGTAGTGGAGAAAGGGATTTAATCAAATAAACTCTCAATCTCTCTCCAAATAGCATTTTCATCCAGCTGCATGTAAATTCATCAGATGACTAGCCTGAAAAAGCACAGGCAAGGTTAATCTGCTATGACTGTTAAAACTTCTATGATATGCCTATTGAATAAAGATTTAAAATAGGATGAACCATACAAGTTACCCCAAATTGTGTTTCTTTCTTTTGCCATGAAACATATAAAATCTCCACTGTTAAAAACAAACTGAAAATCTCCTGTCTAGGTTAGAGTTTATTAACTTCACAAAGGGTTCTTTGTTTTGCCACTGACATGCCATTCAACAGTCGAGATTTTCAAGACTATCAACAGCCTATTTCAAGGTGATCCCACAATGAATGGTCTGCTCTAAATTGAATGAATCATCAAATCTTAACATATTAGGAATATTTAACATCACTGGAACAATTATGCCGGGGGCGGGAGGTGGCAGAGTTCCCAACAAAAGGTAATAATCTGAATTTGCATCTGGAATATTTTTTATTCTGAATTAATATGGTGCTTCTCTGCTTAAATATGGAACTGAGAAATTCATCACATTCTTATCCTAAGGTAAATTTAGTGGCATATGCTGACAAGCCTTATTGGATAACTGGTACTTGTTAGATGAACCCTGACTTAGTCTGCATTCTTTTAATGTAAATGAGTATCTATATTTTAAATAAAGGATCTTTTACTATCTGGATTTTATATTTAAATATTAGCTCATAGCATAGCTATAAACAAACACTTTTCTGTAAAAGAAGCAGAGTAATAGTCTTCTTTTGGAGTCACACAATATATTTTTTCTGTATTTATTTTTTTCTAAACACCTGCTTGCATAGCTGGAAAAAAAATGAAAGATTTGAAATATAAAACCAAGTTAGTCATATACTACTAATAGTCTTCATAGGACAGTTCTAACTCTGACAGTTGTAAAATGCAATGTACTATAAATGCGTTCGTGAAAACTCAACAAATATGTGAGACTGAGAAACTGTGCTTAATAAGAGACATGGTTCTTACACAAACCAGCTATCTAATATCAGCACAAATGACCCAAGTATAGTCTGTAGATGCTCTAAGTAAGCAAATAGAATGCTTGTTTTATGGACAGCATTTATTTGTACTATATACACGCACACAAACTAAATATTCTACATCTTAGTAGTTTCTTGGCTTTTTTCTTCAACAAGTCTAATAGGACGTTTCCTCTACTCTAAATTCAAGGAAGATTCTTATTAATACACAGTTTATATGCCCTTATTTAGAAGTCACACCCCAGTTAAAAATTCTTCTTCTTCAAGATAAAAAGTGTTTTAATGCTGGTATTCTCTGCCCTCTTAGCTCTAAGCACCTTTCTTCAGTCTTAGACACCATTTTACATGAGGATGCTTTCTAAAAAGCAAAATGTAACTGTCTAATTAGGAGCGGTATGATTGGCTAGTTCATGGACTCTGTGACAGTTATGACAAATACACATATTGGCATAGCCCTAACCTCACTTCACAGTTTGCAACACAAAGATGGTATTTTCAGAAATGTGCAGAACACTCTGATACAAAGCTTCACCTTGTCTAGTGCTATTCCATTTAATTTTTTATTAACTGCCTGAACATATGCCATTCTAGAAGAGGGTAATAGTTACAAAATGTCAGCAGAAACATTTAAACTGCTAAAATGTAAATGATTTTATAAATTTGTAATGAAAGGTAATTGTCATGTGGGAAAAGTAACAGAAAAACAGATATGTGCAAATGTAAAACTGGTAAAAAATACATCTTATTGGTCGAAGGTAGCAAAATTTAAGTATATTTTAATGAGCATTGTAAGTAGTATTTAAATAAAATTAGATTCATAAGAAGAAAATGTGAATTCTATAATATTTTATTTTCTAACATTAGTAAAGTTCATAATAATGAAAAGACCTCATGGAACTTTAATGTACCAAATTCATTAAACAGTAGGACATTAAGATTCCTCACCTCATTTTAAAAAACAAATAAATCAAGTGAGAGAATATAAATAAAAAGCATTTGTTAGCATCAGCGCAGCTCAGCTTTAAAAGAACAATATTAGAATGTGGTTAGTTGGTTTCTTTATTTTCCACTAAAATGAAAAACAATTTAGTGATTAATCCCTTCAGCAATAAAGTGCTGGGTCAGTGCTCTCAGATATGTCAAGAAGGAGAAGACTACGGCAAAGAATTGAGTTTTTCTTCAGCCACCACACAGAGCAACCACCTTCCAGTTAGGTTTGCGGGCAACCATCTTTAAATGCTTGAGCTGTTCTGTGTGGCCATGACAAGATTTGCAATTCTCTACGTTTATTTACACACCATCACCCCAACTAGACATCACATCGAAGTGGCATGGTCGCAGCTGACCCCAGGGTAGTCCCTGTCTCTGCCGATCCAATTTTATCGTGCTCTGCAATTGAACTGCAGTCATACTATACAGGATGTATGCACACTCCTCCATGCCACAATAAAATTAGCAGAAGCTTGTCAGGGTATATTTTCTAGTTTTACAGTGACAGACACTGGACAAATATGTCTGCTTTTCAGAAATCCATAGAGGTTTGTACTCCCCTGAAATGTATATGAGTGTTGTATTTGCAAGTCAGTGTATTCCTGCATGGAAAAAAATCTAAGTGTAGCTCCAGGATAAGATTACATCTACAATGCGTTTTTAATGTTTTTCTCTAAACTACATAGAGCACTAAAATTACTTCTCATTTAGGTTTTTAGTTGTGTTTGCCTATAACTGTTTCTGTTTAAGATTAAAAAGGCTGGATGAATTCTTCAGTCAGAGACTAATATAAGATAAATCCATCATATTTTGAAAGCAAAAGTTAGAGGAAGGATTGTTATTTGCAGTTTGAAATAAGTACAGAAATTAAGTTTCAAAAAAGAGATCTTTGCTATTTGTTCACATTATAAGATCTCACCTGCAAAACTGCTAGTTTCATAAGTAAAATCTTCTTTCTTTTTTTAAAAAATACACTTGCAAGTAAATTAAATAATGACCATTTGTTTCAAAACCTAAAATGACTGAAGACTAAAACTGTAAACAGAAGAAATGTACCATTTGTAATGGGAACATTTTTAAATAAAACCACGTTTTGTAATCTACACCAATGTAATGTTATTAGATATTCAGTGCAGTTCCTACATCAAACAGCCTCAGAAGCCCCAGGATCATTTTATATTCACTGGAAGACAGAAAGAAATCCAAAACCTAGTTAAATAAATTGTTCATTTATTCCTTTCCTTTTATGCACCAAGATCTACATGTGGTCATTAATTATAAAGAGACTATTATAGCACCATATTTTCATTCAATACGATGTCCTGGTATATATCAAAGAAGTCCCATAATTAAAACAGAAGGGCCACAATGACAATTAAAATTACAATCTATATGGGGAAAGAAAGTACAGTTCTGCAATTTTTCACCCTGTCACTGTCAGCACGATGGGATATTCCAGTCACGTCTCTTGTAAAACAGCCTAAATTCTTCTTCACCAATGCAACCTCAAAAGCATTATCAGCACCAAAGCAAAAGCCTATGCAAGTATAATTTAATACCAAGCCACAGTTTGCAAGTAATAGCGTATAAAGTGATATTTAAGTGGTGTTTTAAGCACACTTCTGATGGCTACAGCCGCTTTTTACTGGTAAATGCGTTTTCCTTTGAGTAGTGATTATGAGTCCTGGGTGAAGAGGTCCTGTGTGCAGGTCTGCCTGTAAGCCTTACTTCCAGCTGCCAATCTTTACTTCACAGTGAAGAAAAAGCCACATAGCACCTTGTTCTTACTCTTGTATGCTGTCATCCCCTGAGCCTGATAACTGCAAAATCATTTCCACATAACACTTTTCTACTTCTGCCTCTTAAACCTTGAGACCTACACATTGTGCATGCACTTGCACCCTTGGCAACCAGCTCCCTAGAAGCTACTTCCTTTGAACCATCATAGTCTTCCAGCAGACTATTTTTAACACTTATCTTGGTAAATATCTGCCTTAATGGAGTACAAAGCCTTTTTTGTAGCAATATATATTTGCTACAATTTATTATCTATAAAAATCATGAACAGTGAATTATTACTGTTAAAACTGTGTTTTTCTTTATAACAACTTTAAACTGAGCACTCACATATGAAGCATGCAATGGAGATTGAGAAGGTTTTGTATAATAAAACTGTGACATGGTCATTTTTTCCAGTTTTGCATTACACGGACACACTCATGCATGGTGCTTTTTAAATTCTTATTATATGTGAGGTCAGGGGGTCGAATGTCAGAAAGTACTGTTAATTTCACGGGGTTAGGGGAAAGTAAATTCAGAGGGAATACAGATCACTTAGCACAAAAAAGCAGCTCCTCTGAAGTTTGGTTTTACATTTGTTAACCATATCCTTCAGTTGACGAACCATTGAGACCACTGTGACATTCTGGTCCCTAGTATAATGGTTTGACATGCTGCAGTGAAAGTGTGATTCAGTCGCCCTACTGTATGTGCCAGCTATAGTCTTCCTCCGAATCAATGAAGCACTAAAACTCCACACAACTGGAACTGAACAAAGCATGTTGCCATTTTGGCTGTGATGTTTAAATTATAGAAAAAGCAGTCAAGATGTCTTAAAGTTCAATCTGACAAAAAATGTAAAATATATTTCTGTCTTCATTCTCTGGGAAGGTAGCATCTTGCAGTGTATAATATCACTACCCAGAGTCCTTTTAAAGTGGTTTGTAATGTAACATCAAAGACCAAATATATTATAGGCATTCAGGACATTTTTTTGTTTGTTTTTTAACTTGTCCCACCAATAAGTCATTTTAATACTGGGGTAGAGCAAAATCTTTGGAAAAAGCAGCATATTGTGGAGAATGTTGTTCTGGTTTCAGGAGTGATAGATATGGAAAGAGAATAAAACAAGGATATATTTTGCTATTTTTGCAGAATAAACCCAAATATTACCTTTTAAAAAATGATTTGCTAGATGCAAGCTGGCTGAATCACACTCTAATTAAAGTAATATACACTCAGAAACCATACTGGACTATATTGTGCCACTGATTTTTAAGCAGATTTCATCACCGTTTTAAATTGAAAATCTGCTTAAAAATAGTGGCCCATGCTAAGCATCCTATTTTTTGTAAGGTGCTACAAAAATATTTAAGCCTAGTTAAAAGACTACAAAGAGCAATTTAAAATATTTACACTGAATTATTGTTTTTACCCAGTCCTTTGGATTGGCATGGACAGCTGAGTACAGGGTTTGGTTGGGTTGTTTTGTTTTTATGCATTTTTTTTTCTTTTGCAAGATTCCTCAGTCAAAACTCAGCTCAGGCTCAGCTGCCCCTTTATAATTAAATTTTAATGACTTAGGCTGAGTGTTTGTATTTTGGCAGCATGTTCAATAGTGTTAGCATTTAAATGGTCACAATTGGACTTTGAAGAGAGCAGCACATTGCAATATATGGGTGAAGTTCACACCTCTGTTGGTGCCATTGTTTGTCAGACTTCTTCAGAGTCAACAAGGAAGCTACTGATTCTACAAGAGCGACATATACCCCAAATTTTGTTTGTAAATGAAACTCTGGAGAACACAATACAATCAAGAGAAACATCTTGATTTTGTGGAATATATGGATTTTCCATGTGCATGGATTTGGGAAAAGAACCTTCTATGGGTCTACTTTTTCTAATTCAACATGTCTCCTCCTTTTCCAAAAGCTGTCACTGGTCTGTTATATGAAGTATAACGTGGTCCTCAATGAAATAAATAATCCTTAAAACAATTCAGACAAACAGTAAAATGGCAAATGCAATATAATCTAAATATTTTTATTAAAAAATGTATTAATAACTTTGTGGTGGTATATTTCACTAGCTGCCTTTCATAATTAAAAACTTTTCTCTCAGATCCCCTTTCCCATAAGTAGCCTGTTGCCTGAAGATTTAATCCTTCATTACCAGTTAAAACAAAATCACCAATTAAGCACATGAACACGTCTGTATTAATCTCATTAAGGTGATGGCACCAAATAAATTGGAACTATTTTTGTGCTTTTACTGTGTTCCTATGGCTTTATCAGGCCCTGTGGTCATATACAAAGACCTTGCAGCTTAGTCATTTAGAGTCATTCGGTTGTGGACTAAATGTGGCATTACCATCTATGGCTGAAAATTGCTTTCAGCTTTTAAACTGCACTGACTAGTCTGTAGTTAATCTTAGATCATTCACTCGCAAAATTAAATGAGCCAGAACGATGGTCTTCTTTTTTTTTTTTGTAAAATAATACATCACAAAACACTTATTTGCCCTGCCCAAAAGAGAGATCAAATTCTTTTAAAATCCCATAAACCAGAGTTGTGAATTTTTAATTTTATTTAGTAGCAGAGAAATAAGAGGGTAAGCTATCTTTCTACAGCATAACATTGCTATAAATTTATATATGGAACATAGTTTGATGCTTAACCAAGCTTTAATCTACCTTTGATGTATACTCCTACTTCAGTGTGGATCATATGATACACCTTATTAATGCAAATGCAAGGAGGACTGTTTGGGATCTCTAATGTAATTAGCCATAAACCATGTAAAAAAAATGGTACATGGTATAGTAACTGGAGTTGCATATAGACTTGCCTATGCTCTATCACAGAAACATAAACTTAAGAAATGGAGCAACTTCATAGGTTTCTACATTCTTCTGACCAAATAATTTCCGAGGATTATTTAATGGATTTTATAGTGCAGGTAACAATAACCTAGGCAAGTCTGTTAAATACTCTTTTTAAAAATAAATCATTCATTTTAATTACTACTGGAATCTTTATTTGGCTGTAACTATGCTATACTGGAAGAAAGCAGAGGTGAGAGGCATTGTACTCAGTTGCTAATTTGTTCAGATATTTTAATCATTTCATAACAATGAAACTAAAAAAATACTGGGCCTGATCCTGCTGCCATTGAAATTAATGGAAGTTTTGCCACTGACTTGAAGAGGCCTAGTAGCCAGACCTTCAGCTTTAAAAATATCAACCTTATAATCTGCCTTTGCCTGCAAAAGCCACAAATAGATTTTTTGCTATTCTTTCCCAATATTACTTTTTTGTTTAGTGGAATTTCTACACGGCCACAATAACAGAGCTGGCTTCATCTTTTAGAGTCGCATGTATCCGAGATATTTTGTGGCCTGGTTCAGTGGTTACCACGGTGGTTCACTGAACTTTAAGGTCATATATTGGAAATAAGGTTCATGCTCCTCTGTCAGTGGGCCTGCACAAGCTTGACAGAGAGGTTGTGTGTGGTCTGTTCTCCAAGAAAAAATAAAGAGTCAGCCACCCAGATCAAAAATAACCCGGTCTGAGAGCCAAAGATGATGTTAAAATCAGCTGAGGGAAGCAGTTAGAAAAAAAGAAAAATTATTTAAAATCATTTCTTCTTTCTTTAATAATAGCATAAGTAGTATGGAGCCTCTTCTACAACATATAAACTACTACAAGTTTAATGGAAATAACAACATAGTGTGACTACTGCCTAACCTACATGAGAACTTAACCATAAATGAGTGTGTTTCACTCCGAACCGATTGACAGTTTCTATTATTTCACTGAGTCATGTTGTCTTTTAAGTTAGGCACAATGGTAAGTTTTATGCCAATTATGTGTGTAAGTTGCAGTACAAATAGAAAAAAGAAAAAAAAAAAACCCAGCACATGCATCTACATCTTTCTCCAAACAAAAACACCTGAAAAGCACATCACACATGCCACTGAGTACTTACATCTCTGTTCAGCAACTGAGATGTTTTCCTTTTCATTCCAGTGAAAGATTCATATAACACAATTGTACAGAACTTATTCTATTTATCCAAGTTCATCCCATTTTATCTTAAAAAACTTACCAGGAAGATCTAATTCTAACTATAAGTGTGCACCTTAAATTTCATCATCTTGCTATTTTAAAACCAATATTGGGACTATATACACAACACAATGATTTTTTTATAGGAATCAAAGTTTACTCTAATTGTACAGGTCTCTCTCAGTATGAGTATATAGAAATATAGATATATATGCTTAAAATAATACTCCAATATAAAACTACTATCCTAGTCTCTCAAAAAAAGAGTTCCTTCAGGAAAAAAACCTGCATATTTTGTTTATTCTCAAAAATATTATTTTTAATAGCCTGAACCAAATAATTTTTCATTTTTACAGGCTTCACTTCACTTTTCTCACAGTGAATAAATTGCAACTTATTTCCATGAAATTCACAGATGACACAGATCTTTATTTTGCATAAAGGCATAAAGAAGTGTCTAATATCTTCAATATTCATCTGCTAAGTGGACATTTGCATTGGGTTAGAACGGAAAAAGAGCCACAACCCTCCCGCAGTGACAGCTGTACAAAGGGATGACATCTGACAGCTGTGACAGTGCTGAAGGGAGACTCAGATGACTCGCTGCATCCATGATCCAATTACAGCACACATCCCTCTGACAGACCCAGCAGCTTGACTCCAGCATTTGGAAGGACAGTATTGATCTCTTGTCAGAGACCAGTTGCCTGCTTGCAATTGTGCATTGCTGAACTTTGAAAAGCTATAGTACCCTCTTAAATGATAGGGGCAGTTAGATTATAGTATTCAGGTACAAAGAGAGGTGCAAAGGGTATCTGCTAAATGCTCTAAACTTGAACAAATCATAACAATATGACAGTCCAATCATACTCAAGTAGCCTCACTGATCTAGCTAGCTACTGTCTGTACTAATGGAGAGACAGCTCTTTGTGGTTAGCTCGATGATCTTACTTGATGAAAAGGCCACTGCAATTAGTGCATGCTGGTTGGTTGTGCTGTGTGACAGCAGACTAGATGGTATAATGGCAGCTGCCAATAACTCTAACTTCTAGAAAACCGACAATTAGACCTTTGATCCTAATACCCTTAGTCCTTCAACTCCAGACCCCTGCTCTGCCTTTACTGTAAACCACACATATGGTATGATCTCATCAAATGAAAATAATCTGGCAAGAGGCCACTTACTTCCCCCCCACACACATTTTATGGTACTTGTCATCTTAACAATGGAAGGGACTATACTGTGATATGAAAGTTATAAAAGGATCAAATTAGAATTTTGAATATTAAAATGCGATAAACTCAAAAGGTGATTAAATTTTTAATGAATAGAAACTAATTGCAAACTTGCACAGCATAGTAGAAGCAAGAATTCATGACACTCCTATTGTTCTGTGATTATTTTATATCTGATTGTAATTCAAAGTTAGCTGCTAACTAATATTTGTTTTCATCATTTCATAGAAGAAACAAATTAACAATTAACAGATACAAAGCACAACAACATTTATAACTTGTTCTACCATCCCATTGATCCCTTCCTATAATATTCCAGTTAATGGCACTATCTTGGGGATTGATCCTGCATTCCTTGCACACTCAAAACTAAGTTGAGACCACACACCCTTAGATGGCATCTGAAGAACAAGATGAGTGAACATCAAAACCAAAAAGGACTAAGGAGCACAATGATGGTTTCAAAGTGCTCTGACAAAAACACAAACAGTAGCACAAAAAATAAATATTTTACAAGAAGCCAATAAGAAATTTGAAAAGAGGTGGCATGAATCATGCTGCCTAGAATTAGCAAGTAGAGCTGTGTGAACAGCAAAATTTTGGTTTGTTGACTGTGCTGAAAAACTGAAAACAAATTTCATTTTGGGTTGCACTAAATCTTTAACTGAACGCAAAATGAAATGTTTCGTTTAGCATTTTGTGCTTTCTCCCTTATGTTTTTGCATTTTCTTTTAATGAAATTGAAGGAAATTTCAAAACCAAAAGTCATTTTTTACCCCAAAACAAAAATGTTTCATTTTAAAAATGTCAAAAAGAAACATTTTGACTCTTTTGGAATTTTTGTTTCCCAAAAACTAACAATTTGGAAAATCTGACATGAAAACACAAAATCCTTTAGTGTCACCAAACTTGCATTTCTCTGAAAGAATGTTTTGCTGGAAAAATGCTGCCCTGCTCTACTAGCAAGTAGTGGGAAGGGATTTATAACTGTTTCTTGACAACAGTGAATGCTTGCATTTGTTTTTTTTAAACATTCAAAGTGAATTTAGTGATCATGCAAAGTATCAGGCAGAGAATTAAAAAAATAATTTATCTTTGTTCACATCTATATAAATACTACTTGCATCTGCCGCTCTCTCCATAATGCCCACTTATTTTATATTAATTCGGATCAAAATAATAAGGTAATTCAAATGTATTCACTATTCATTTCAACTTTTTTGTGATATGAACACCTTTTCAACAGGAGCCATACACCACCAGTGTCGTCATTAAAAACAAACACAAAATCTTAATTATCTCTAACCAGAGCCGAATTTGAACAGATACCCTAAACATAAATTGCTACATACCTTAAATCTGCTTACCTGAGCAATTCTTCCCTTTACCAGTGTTTTCTGAAGAGTGAAAAATGGAATCCTGTGAGCATCTTCCCTTCACCTGACTGTAGAACAGAATTTAAGTGTAAAGCTCAAAGTACAAATGTTTTTACTTGAAGAAAAAAAATACAGTAATGACCACATCCCCATATCCAATGGGAAAGTCCAAGTTCTGGAAAGCCAGTCTGGTTTACATTTATTCTTCTTATTATTGTGCAAGTATTATTATTGTGATGGCTGTACTCATAACAGACGGAAGTTTGTGGCTATTTTTCACTTCATTTGGTTGAAAACAGCATTGAGAAAAATGTAGATCTAACTGTGACTAAGCATCATTACCAGTCCACCAGAACAAACCACCAATCTTTTGATTAAAGAAAAGAGAACTCAGAGATGTCATTTATTAGTTTTAGAGATCTTCACTACAAAGGTAGTCAGGCTTAAACGCCCTGCCCATTGTCCATGTACTAGCTAGTAAATAAACCAAAGTATATATAGCAACAGGTCTGTTCAAGTAGCCTCACCCAGTTCCCTGGGAAATAGAGAGAGGGTTTTCCTCAGACAGCTTACCCTAGAGTCCTTCTGTATTAATAATGCAGACTCGCTGTCTTTGTTCTAGTGAATCAGAGCCCCAAAGAGTTTCATTTATTTCCTGAACTACGTAAGGGATCCCCTGGTTCCTACCATCCACAGAGCCCGGTATTTGTGCAGCTGTCACTTCACAATTTTAAGGGAAATTGGGACAAAGTCTCATGGTTATGAGTGCCACTTTTGGGGCCCAAAGGGTCTCTACTACATATCAAAAGGTATAAAAAAATGGTTGAGCAAGGTATCCTATCATTACTTCTCCACATACACACCTCAGCACTGCCTGACCAACACCTAAATAGAATAAATACAATCACTAATAGAATTTCCTGAGATCGCCATGAAAATAATGGGCCTGTTCCCGAGACCATTTACTGTAGAGAGAAGTGGTTATTCCAGTGATAAGTACTACACTCATTCGTACATGTTTTCAGGGTCAAATCTAACAGAAATAAAATTTGATATACTGTGCAAAACACTAAAGTTTACAATATATGCACAGTGAAATTAAAAAACCTGAACATTTTAAATTTTCACAAAATTATTCCAATTTTGCAAAAATACCAACATAATTATCATCCTAATTTTCAAGAAATAATGGTAACATTTTTGAAAATTTGAATTTTGACATTTCATTTAGATACAGATCAGTTTTCAAATTGAAACAGCAATACATCTTATGTTTGAATGTGGAAATTGCCATTTTGCCAACATTGAATGAAAAGTGAAATTTGAGACTTGAACAACACGTATGGGTTACTGTTTTGGCTTTTTTTAATTATTATATGTATGAACCAAATATAATTAAAAATTGATAGAATCATTCAATTCTATGAAGGGTGTCCTCCAAGGAAAAATCAACAAGGCAACATGAGCCAACCTCATCAACTCAACAGTACTACTGGCAGTACACCCCAGAATGATACTAGGCTGTTTCCCAATCTTTCCTCATGTTCAATTTGTGATACAGTATAATCCCTAGATCCTTTCCAGCAATACCACCATCTAGCCAGTTTATTCACCATTTTGGAGTTGTTCATTTGATTTTTCCTTCCTAAGTGTACTACTTTGAATTTGTCTTTATTGAATTTCCTCTTGTTTAATCCAGACCAATTATCCAATTTGTCAAGGTTGTTTTGAATTCCTGTGCTGCCTGCTATCCGCCCAAATACTTGCAATCCCTCCCAGCTTGGTGTCATCCAGAACTTTCATAAGCATACTCCACTCCATTATCCAAGTCATGAATGGAAATACTGAATAGTACCAGACTCTGGACAGACCTTTGTGGAATTTCATGGTTAGTTTAATTTAATATAGACACACAGCCTGGAGGGGAGTATCGCAATGAAATCCTTGCCCTATTGAAATCAACGGGAAAACTTCTATTAACTTCAATGATGTCAGGATTTCATGAGCTTCCATCTTGATTTGAGCCTTTTGGCTGCTGAAACGCAGTTAAACCATTGAATACTAAGAACTGTAAACTCTGTAGGTTGTTTTGTACCAGCGCTGAGGATGGCCACAATCTATGTGACTTTATTCAAATTACATGTGACCTTCCAGCACAAGGAAGTTGCCAATGTGGCTTTCACTTGAACAAATTTGAACCTCACGGGTCTGTATGTGATTATATGACCTATGTACCAGTTCTAGCCACATTGCTTCCACACGCCCAGTTACAATACAGTAATATTTGAATACCTATATTTAAGGTAATCAAGTTGAGGGACACTGATCTCAGGTGGTTTTACTAAAGAAGGAAAAAATGTACACAAGAAACAAGAATATCTGGTACAAATTTTTAGTGTACCTCGTTAATTTGTCCTGAACTGTAGACATTCTTTGATTGTGATACTCTTTAATGGCAATTCTTAATTGTTGACATTAAAAAATATGCTGAGCTGAGCAAAGAAAGAATTCTGGCTACAGTGCACACTTTACTTCCTATTCTCAAAAATTAAGCATAATGGGCACAGTGGCTTAATAACCTCTCTCAAGAACCATAGTTCAATCCCAAGTGCCATCAGAAAGGTTAGGCATTTAAATCTTGGCAAATAGGCAGTTTATGAATCTCAGTGCACAAAGACAATGGAGTCAATTCTTGAGAATACAGAAAATCCAGAAAGAAAGAAAGAAAGAAAGAAAGAAAGAAAGAAAGAAAGGAGGATCTTCTTGTGTATAAAAGCAGACACTCCTGTGTAGCTATGCCTCTTCCTGTGTGTGAAGTAAATGAATAATATCAGCTATAGCGTTGTGATCTAGATAAGTATTCTGACTTTATGAATGCATTAGGAAGGAGGAAGTATTTGGCTTGGCTGGTAGCCCCAAATAACTGTTATGACTGACCCTGGAAAGTTAGGGGATTGGAATCCACTCTGAGTTGGATGATAAGATCTCCTGTTGGCCAGCCTCAAAACATGGGGATAGGGTCACTGAGGTGGATAAAATGGATTACAGGGCCCAACTGGAAACTGTCTGTAAGGATGTGACTTTTACCCAGTGAGAAGAGACGCTGTTATGTCTGTTATTGTTTTATGGTTATGATCTGAATAAAGTCTGGCATTGATTACAGTATGAAAATAATTAATGGTGCAGCATTTCTAATTTAACCACCTTTGCCCACTGAGATGCTCTTGTAAACAGCTGAACATAATTTAAAGCAGAACAGAAACTCTTTGCATGATGCATTAGAGAGAGACCAGGAGAGCAAAGAGATCCCCCAATTCCACCTGGCGTGCTCCCATCTTCAACACTTACATAGAAGATATGGGAATGGCTGAGGTGTGGACTGGCAGCAGGAGAGCTACCATATTACTTTGTCCATGAGAAACTGAAGGGAAAGGGGGAAGAAAATAGGCAATAAAGTAGGAAAATTGGAGTTTAGGAAGTAAAAGGAAAGTGAGGAGTTGGGAAAAGGGGTTAGAGAGGTACCTCTCTTGCTCTCGGTTTCTTTTTGGTCTTCCTTTCTTCTTGTGTATTTTGTTTCCTTCTCCCTTTCTTTTTTCCACTCCCTTCACCTTTCTTTCCCCTGTTAATCCCCCATTAGCCACTTTTCCCCCTTCTATTTTTTTCTCTTTTCCCTCTGCCTTTTTCTCTTTCCCCTCTTAATCTATAATCATCCCTGTTCCATTTTTTAATCATAGAAACTTTATTAAACAAGAAACATTCTAAAAATGTATATTTTTAATTCTTGCCAATGAATTGCCTTGCTCCCATAATATGCTGACTCAGCACTTGCAGCAGGCGCCATATTCCTGGAAGTGATCAGCATGAAGTGCTCCTTCTAGCTGTGTTAATTCATTATTATGCAGATCAGTTTTACCAGCCACAGTATGGAAAAACACAACAGAGGACTACACTCTCCAAAATGGGCAATATTAAAGTGCGAAATTAAGTATACCATCAGGAGAATTCATACAATGGGCAGTTACACTGTACAGAATGTACTTCACATTTTTCCCCTTTCCATTCACTAGCACCTTAAAAATAAAACTTTCCTTATATCACTTTGGAAAACAATCATAATCTACTGCCCTTTACATGAACCACTTGCAGTTTATGATATACGTTTTTACACTGATTTTCTCCCCTGTGCCCTTATCTTTCCCTCTCTTTTATGGACTTCTTGATATCAATGCATTAGAATCAGCATTAATGTTATCTGCCAGCTCTGTTGTATCTGGGAATTGCTGTGCTTGGTTACTCTAAAGTTTGTTCACTACATTATTCTTGCTTTGCAAAATTATGAGTTATTCAAACCATAGAACAAAACAGAACAAATCCTGAAACAAACTTAGTAAATTGTTTTAAACCATGCCTTATAAATGTCTTGGGGCTGAACTAGAAACTGTGGAGTTTGTTAGTAGATGACTTCCAGCACTTGCATTTCGAGCTATTGGAATTGTTCAGTGGATATTTTCGTGGTAACAGGCAACCTCCTTTTCCTAATTATCAACTTTAGCTAATATCTGATTATCAGATATTACCTAATATCTAAAAAGTTCTAGTAACATTTGTCCTTGTAACTCTGCTTTAGTTTTGATCTATATTTACAATGTTCACCATAAAACAAAGGAGTCCAGTTTTAGACATGTGATATTCATAAAAGAACAAGACAGCAGAGAGCATTGTGTAGAATAGAAACATTACATAATTAATACAATATAGATCAAAATAATGAACAATTCTTTGGATTCTTCCCCCTTTGCTCTACTCAACACACACACACCATCTAATACAAATTTCTTAAAGGAGTCCAGAGATGGTAATTAACCAGGAAACCAACTGCCTGCGGAAATCCAATAAATAGTTGGGAAAAGCCTCATGAAGAACACAAATTTTGCTTTGTGCCTGGAAACTAGCAAGACATGGGTTCTGACAGACCTCTAACATAAGCAGTTAATAAAATGAGGACCTGTTAGTGGGAACTACCAGTCCAAATCCCCAGAAGTTCAATCCTGATGAACAAAAGCTAAAGCATCTCTATGGCCCATAATTGTTGCAGAAGAACATATGGGAAGACAATTCTGAATTAGCTAGAGCATTTAGGGCTTTAAAAAGTGTTGATCAAATCACCAAAAAGAACTGGCAACCATTGCAGAACACTGGTATAATATTGCTCAGCATATTGATGACAGTCCACCCTGTCTCTGATATTTCCTAAGGCCTCATTTCTTGTTGAATATGAAGGATAAGACACTAGTGAGAGTCCTGAAGAAATGAGAAGAAGAAACTTGTGGAATCTGTCCAGTAAGTAATATATGAAGCCATCCTAGTGAGACCACATTAAAGAGAGTCAGCAATACCTCAGCTAACAGTACTGGGGTCCAGTGACAAATCTAATTGCTACTATGGACATCTGAACTATCCATTGCCCCCAGATCACCTAATATCACAGCTAATGCTGACTTCATGCCTGTCACGACCTGCACCTTATGGGGCACATGTCATATTCACTGCTATTGTCACTGAGTCACTAGTGCAGCCTTTTTTCTACTTTTCTTCTCAGGACACTGGCTGAAATAACTGGACAATCTTGGCCGCTATTCTTAACTCTATTTCTAGGTTCCTGCAGAGCTCTTCAAAACCCACTGATTGACAATGCCTTCCAAATTCATGGTTTGACAAAACCCTAAACTTCTATTTAACCCATGTGAACATAATTCAATAAAAAACAAAGAAACAAAATCAAAACAATAACATTCAGTAACCTTCCTACTTTATACTCTGATGGGAACAGCCTAAGCTTATAAAAGCCCAGCAGTTCTTCCTCTCCTCACAGCAGCCAAACATCTCCCCAGGAACCAACTGCTGATCCTTCAAATTCAAGCCCCTCCCGCCCCAAATTCTAAATGAGCAATCTGGGTAGAACATCCATCCAGATGCCCAGGCCATGTCTCTCCAGGCAGCCTGCAGTGTCTGCTCTTTTCGGTCTTCCTTCTCTAACATGCCCATCGTGCAATGTCACTTAACATTTATTCTAAGACAATATCTCATATCAAAGAATTTTAAAATCAACATAGTTCCTTCTCCACATTGACATATGCAGGTCTGAAGCTCAGCTGACAAAAATCCAGTAGACTGAAAGAAGTCAGGTGCAGCTGGAATTGACCCTTCACTGACTTCTCTCTAATCTTTCCCAGGAAAGGGAGATCAGAGACTGGGCAGTAATTGGTGATTGAAAATACTGTCAACAGTTTGTCTTCCCTAAGGGAGGAAATAAAGACCTCCATTAGATATGAACCCAAACATTCCCAAACCAGGATATCCCTCATCTCCCAGCAGCTGAATAATCCACACACAGTAAAGTGTCTGGAAATCAACTTATGTACGTCAAACGAATAAAAGACTGAGTCAACACTGCTGAGGCTAGAAACTGTAGTTCCAAAAAGCCTAGGTGTTTCAGACTCTTAAGCCGAACTGTGGTATAGTGAACCATAACTTGGTGGAGTTGAATTGCGCACTCTTTTGGTTGTTTGGATTTTTTTAAAATTTTGGTTTCGTTTATAAAATTTTTCAGCAATTATCAGTTCTCTATCCTGATTCTTTTCTACAAGTGGCTCTTGTTCTTAATATTAAAATCTATTTGCCTTGAAGTAAGTCTCATTGAAAAAAACAAACTACACAAGTCAGCTCAGTCCAAACATATTTCAATAAGTAGGAGATGTCTAGTGTTTAAGTTCTGCTGCTGAACATCAAATGGAATGTGAACCTCAATCCAGAGGCTGGGCCATTTGTTGAATCAGCATGACTGCACATGCCCCTTCCCTCTCTAGTCACAGCCAGTTTTGTGGCTGCTCTGACCTGCTATGGGCAATTTATGACATTTAACACCCATACTTCTGGTGTTCTTTCAAGGGTTCTGTGCCCTGAGAACATAACTAAGGGCTAAATCAAGACCATGCTGTGTAACTTGTGCCACCCAGAAAATTATATAGATGTTTAGATGGTAATAGATGAGTAAACTATTTACACTAAGTTCCTTGGACCTGGGGCCATGTCATTCTCTTACATTTTATATACCACTAAGCATTAAAAAGGCATCACCTTTGCTATATTTTTCTAAATAAAAACAGGTTATCACACATTAAAATGTGTCTATGCTTTACTTTCAGAGTTGAACATAGATTAACATATATTACATGCAGATTTTACTTTTAATAAAATACTGTCATGGCAACCTAATAGCATAGAGTCATTTTTGTCTACAAGGTAAGCAAAGGGAAAAGTGATTTCTGTATATAATGTAGCTATACTTTTCTCTTCATATGTACCTAAAGTAAGCAGAATTTAAAGTAAAAAAATGAGAACTAGAGGGACTAAAATCTTATTTTTTTCCACAAGCTAGATACAGAGTGATGACTCGGAATGGTATGTCCCCATTCTTCCTTGCTAATTCATCTCAACTCTGACCTTCCTGGAAACCAGGACCTCCTGGGTAATAAGGTAATTTAATGTGAATGCTTATGTGCTGAATTCTGTGGGATGGGCTGGCTTTATGAAATATGATATGGTTTACTTTTAACTAGAACTCAGCTGAGACCTAAAATGAAACTGGAAACAGGCCTCCAATGGAGAGAGATAAATGCCTAATTTACTGTCCCACTTAATCCAGCACTTTTTCTTTAAGTCATTATCCTCTATTCCTCATTATTGTGGAAGTGCAGGGATGAAAGACATGTGCAGTGAAACCATGATTTGAGCACTTCTGTTTGTAATAGTCACTGCTCGTACAATTTATCATTTAAAAAAAACAGTTCAGTTTAGTTTTTACATGAAAAATTAAAGACAAATATTATAAGGACTAGTAATCCACACCTGGCTCCACATTTATCTTTACATGGAGAATACTGTATATAATTGTAACTAAAAATCCATTTCCCAGGGCATTATTTATACAATAAATTATATTAATTATTATTATAATAAAGGTGTGTGTGTGTGTGTGTGTAAAAAGGAATTACTTCTGTAATTAAACCATTTCTGCTGCACATATGGCTGTTTGACATTTCTACGATATGTAACATGGTATATTTAAGATATTTAAAACTACAAAAACATACAGATTCATGAACACATTCAGTCAAGTTCTTCCTGAACAGTCAGTCAGTCACTGGCAGTTGCTCTCTCTGGCTAGATTTTGAGTCCCATTTGTGATCTGTATCATCAATTATCAATTCTAGATTCTTCCTCTGAGGAAACGGTTTATCTGGTCACTGCCTGGCAGACATCCAAAAGTGATTTTCAAACAGCACAGTCAATCAATAGCTAGACAAGATGGTTAGAAGAGAAGCCAACTGCACTCTGGTTCAACTATTAAAAGATCAGGGAAGGTCCATTCTTGCTTGTTCAACAACAAATGTGCATTCAAGGGGAAGAGTCCCCTTATGTTGACTAGTCACTAGCCACCCATATCTTACTTTTATTGCCTACAGGTTTGGATTTTACAGTGTTTTAATGTTTTATACCACTTGCTTATTGACTGTTTCCTGCATATCCTTATTGCTTTGCTCCCATCCGTGGATGAAACTTGTGTGGGCACTTCACTCTTGCAGCTGAGCGAGGTAGTTCTTGTTAACAAAGCCAACTTCAACATGTGGCGATACCTCTTAAGTTATGACCTAATAAGTTATGGCAATGTCAAGCCAGACCCAGGTTTGGGGTTGGTAGGAGACAGCAAAATCTGTGCTGAGTGATCCAAGGGTCCAATAGGGCAGTGAAAGGACCTGTAGAAAGGAAAGTAGTCCCCCTGGAAGGCTTGCTGATATTCTGCCCTGGAAGTAGCAGTGCCACAGATCTGCAGGACCAGAGACCCAGGCACATTGCCAAATTCCTATGATGGAGCAGAACTGCCACAAAGGGAATCATCATCACTGGTTTCACTTCAGTACTTGGTAAGGATTATTTGTACAGTGACATGATTATATGCTCTTCCTGTATAAATAAAGTTTTGGCCATTTAAACTTCCAAACACGTCTCTGTCCTTTCACTGCACTTTGGCACTTGGCAAGAAACGAGAATCTCAGCCAGACAAGGGGGAAAAAAGATCTATACGTTTGGACTGCCTCGGGGCAGTAGCAACAGACTTGTCATGTGCCTATTAAATTTAGTATTCATTAAGAAAAGTGTCGTTTTAGTACCTTAGCAAACTTGTGCAGCCAGTACACATGGTATATACTGTCTGGTTCTTCTAATGCACAGATTGCCTTCCCATCAATGCACAAATGAATATATGTCACATTAATTTCTTTGTTTTGCATAGCGTTAAGGGGAAAATATATTCACTTACCAAATGGCTCTGCGAAATGACAAGTTGCAAGGCACAAATTGTTTAAATACTGGAAAATGTCTTCAGGGTGCCCTCACACTGTGAAACCCAGATAAGAATATCTCTTCACAACAACCCTCTTACCCATCATGTTGTGAGGACTATGGTATGCAAACAAAAGATGTGATTTATAAAATATTACACTTTTAAGATGTATATTAGCTAGTAAATATCTTGCAAGTTTCAAATTCTAATTACTACTCTATACTGGTTTAAAAATCAACCACATGTGCATGGGGGTAGGCCCTTCTTGTCTAGATATTTTAAAAAATAGTTTAAATATTTATGTATTGAGGGGAGAGAGATCTTGTTCCTTGAAAACATTTCTTAATGGTGCTCATCCCTCCTATCTCACATACAAAACAATTGAGAGAGTCATTTTTCTACTGGTTTGTTCTTCTGAGAAAGAAACAATCAAGCACGTCTGCACATAATTTTCTCATTGACATATTTTAAACTTTTCCTTAGAGTCCTTCCTATCACAGTGTACTTATGGTATTTCAGCTCATTCAGGCTACATGGGAAAAAACAAACAAACTAACCAACCAACCAACCCTAGGACAAGTTGGCATTCTGAATAAGTTATTAAAAGCTATGTAGATAAAAAGGATTTGCAGAATAATATTTTGCAATTATATAGCACCTGCCACTTTAGGATCTCAAAACTTTATAAAGTTTAATGAACTTATAATCGTTACACTATTGTATGGCAGAAGTAGTATAATTAAATTATAGATGTGGAAACAGAGAGATAAAGATAAATGGGAAGATTGTGGTTGGGCCTGCATGAGTGGAGAAGGTTGGATGAGGGCGTAGAGAACCTTGCAGGATCTTCCACTGGAATCTGTCTTGCTGAATCAGAGCAGGCCCTACATCTCCTTCCTACCACCACCATCACCACCTTAAATATGCACGTATAGCGACTCAAAATCAGGACTTTGGTGTCTCCAATTCAGAATCTAAACAATGGGGCTTCAAAAATGAGTGGACATTTAAAAAATTGGGCCTACTTCACTTCACTCTCATAGTCTTACTCTGCCTTTGCCTTATACATAATGCCAATTCTCCCTATAATCAGCTGGAAGGAATCGCTCAATTTATAACTGGTACTGAGAACTCATGTGAAGATAGTATGGACACTATTCACTAGAAGTCTTAATACAGTGCCTGGGAGGTATAGTAGGTACAAACACAAAAGCATAAGCACACACTAAAAGTCCAAAGTCAGTAGCAAGAACATGGAACAAAGGTTGGTCACCACAGAAGTCACAGACATTAATGATGACAAGACATTAATAATGTTTGTGTTTAGCTGCATACACTCACTAATCCAACAATAGCCTCTATAGACAGCAGATTATTCCTACTCTCAAGTAGGAATAGGTTATGCAAGAAAGATTGTGTGTGTGTTCTTGCATTACTTATCTATGAATCTGCTGCTTACGGCATGCATTGTGTCTTTTTTCAGGTACCAGGCAAAGTGTCATCCCATATATTGTGGAGGACAATAAAATGTAATCACATGATTATAATTAAACATAATAATTATGATATTAATGATGATGCATTTCTAGATTGCTATATGCAAGTTATATATTGGGTTATATCTATAATCATTAAAAGGAAAAGGTAGCAAGTGGTCCTATGAGGAACTAGAAGTGTGTGCTCAAAAGAACGGGTCAGAAGGGAAAGAAATCCCAAACATGTTATCAGTTTTCCATAGTAAAAAATTGTTTAAAGAGAAAATTACCAACCAGTGTTCAGAGTCATAACTAATTAACATAGCTCAACTTTAAAAGATTTGGTACCAAATCTACGAATCAGAGACCTTTCTTAGAGGCTAGCCCAAAACTGTGGGATGGACTCCCACAGGAAGTACGGATCATCATAATCCTCACCACCCTCCACTAACTGCAAAGTGCACTTCTTTGACATCATCTTCCTCAACATAAACATACAGCAATGTGTTTGTTATATATAGATAGATAGATATAGATATATAGGTAGAAATATATATAAAATCCAATACAAAACACTTCACTGCACACACTTCTCCCCCGGGGAGAGGATGAGAGATCAAATACGTAACAGATGTTAGTCACATTGCCTAATGCACTACTAAAAGGAGCTGAGATAACGCTGTGATGAGTGTGGTTTAAAACTTATATAGAATAGAAAAGAAATCAAACACAAATTGTTCTTTTTTTGTTCTTTTACATAAAACTAAACAATAATATGTACTGTACACTTACCTATGTTTAGGTGTCTACAGATGAAGAAAATGGGAAATATGCATTTGTTGTTGTTAACTAATATAAATTCATCTTCCATGGAGGATGGAAACAGCTCAGAACTGAGGCTGCTGCCAAACTGTCAGGATTCCAGTAACAAACCCAGATTTTTAGGGTGCCACCTTAGCCGCTGGTGCCTTGATGGTGTACTGAACCACTGCCCCTGACCAACAGCCTTAGTGCTAATGGCCTACAGACTCACAGCAGCCACACTCCAGGCCCCTGACTGGACGGACAGGCTGCCCTTTCATTGGATACAAGGACTATATAAAGGGCCCAACAGAAAGAGGGAGCTGTTTGAGCAACAGACCATTGCCTGACAGTCGCTGCCTAGATTGCCTTGCTTTGCTGCCTCGTTTGACCCTACTATGTTGCCCAGCTGTCTTGCCTGACCCTGCCTTGGCACTTTGCCTGACCTCACCTCCCAAACCCACTGATGCTAACCCCTTGACTAGATGTTCTGGCTACTGACCCCTGCAAGAACTTCAACCATTGCCCCAGACTGCCTCTGATACCAACTGACCTCACAGTATCTAACGACTCACATATATTTGACTACTGTTCTAGACTGCCGCTAGCCTACCTCAGCCAGTGGGCATCACAGTTTGCTCACTTCAGTCTCCCCCTAGGCTCACCCTACCCAAAAAGGGTATGGAATCACAGCTACTCTGCAGGGGCCGGCACCACCATGTTGTGCGATGGACACTTGACAAAATTACCGTACTTAGTGATGAAAACTGCGGGAGGGTGTTCAATTTTTTGAAAAATTACCATGGACCTCAAAATTTTTACCACAGATACTTATATCCATGTACGGACATATTGCTGACCCCTGGTACTGTGCCATAGACACTCAAGGGGACACTGAGACTCCAGGAGCAGATTGCTTGCTTACAGGAGGAAAACCAAGCCATACAGGTCACAGTGGATCAGTTTCAGGAAGAAAACCATACCCTGCAAGAACTTATCACAGGACTACTAGAGGAAACATCTTCTGCAGCTTCACAGTCGGTGTCAATTTCAGGACCTGAATCCATTGTATATTTATGAGAGAGCTACAACTGGACCCAGAGCCAGTTTCATGAACCAACACAACCTCTATTTCCTGCTACGGCCCAACACATACCAGATGGACCAGGCAAAGATGGGACTGGTTATAAGCCTTCTAACAAGTGAGGCCCTGAAGTGGATTTCCTCTATGCTAGATCAGGATCACCCCATGCTGAGACACCTTCCTGAGGGCCTTTGCAACAATCTTCAATGACTCAAACCAAGCTCACACTGTGGAGGCAGCTCTAGAGAAACTCCACTAGGCCTCAAGATCAGCTGCAATGTATGCAGATTGCTTCTGATGCCTGCCAGCAGATACAGCTTGGAAGGAGCCAGACCAAGTACACCAGTTCCATCTTGGTCTCACTGAGGAAATAAAAGATGAGCTTGTCTGCACAGAGCCCCACACAGATCTAGACACATTTATTGAGCTGTGCCTCTGAATAGTGAGAAACGACTTGAGAGGAAAGGGATTCTGCCTCATATCCAGGCACTGCCCACAATCCCTGGAAAGGCCCCCTCAGACGAGCCCATGCAGGGACATGGCACAACTGGACCTTTCTGAACGGGAATGCTGATGACAAGAGAACTTGTATTTATACTGGGGTGGCAGTAGCCACATAGTGTCTGTCTGTCCTGCTAAGTCCCTAAACCATGCGGTTCTGGAAAATGACCATGCCCAGCTTCAAAAGGGGGCTGAGCCCCCGGAGGCCTCTGCCCTCTTTGTGAAAAAGACAGCTATGACTGCGTGTGGACTACTGTTCCCTAAATAAAATCACCATGTGGAAGTGATACCTGTTACCCTTGATCCAAGAGCTCCTGGATTGCATAACAGCAGCTCGGGTATTTACCAATTTAGACCTCAGTGGGGCATACAGCCTAGTCAGAATTCAGTCAGGGAAGAAATGGAAAACTGCTTTTCACATTCAGTTTGGCTACTTTGAATACCTAGTGATGCCTTTTGGGCTTACTAATGCGCTTGTGACCTTTCAGCATCTAATTAATGATGTCTTACAACATATGCCGGACCACTATGTGATCATCCACTTAGATGACATCCTAATTTACTCTGAAGACCAACTTCTGACCAGCCAGCATGTGCACAAGGTCCTAGAAAGACTCTAATGGCATGGCCTCTATACTAAGCTAGAGAAATGAGTTTGATCAGCCCACTATGGAATTCTTAGTCTACATTCTATCTGCTGAGGGAATCCACATGGAATCCCAGAAGGTGCAAGTGGTTCATGAATTGGGCACCACCACAAAGTATTGACAAATTCAGTGCTTCACTGGGTTTGAGAATTTCTACAGATTCTTTATATGGGACTACTCCTGTAACTTCTCTGCTGTGAAAACCTGCCAAGTTTGCTTGGCTGCCAGAAGCCCAAGATACTTCAATCACCCAAAGGCAGCGTTCACCTCTGTCCCCATCCTCACATACCTCAACCCAAGTCAGCCATTAATCTTGGAAACCAATGCATCCATTGTCACCATCAATGCTGTCCCAGAAACAGGGCCCCTCTGCATATTGCTCACTCCTGCCAAGCACAATTTTGAAATTTCAGACAAGGAACCACTTGCCATCAAAGTGGCTTTCAGGACCTGGAGGCATTATCTAGAACAGGGGCTCTCAACCTTTTTCTCTCCAAGGCCCCCCTTGACATGCTATAAAAACTCCAGGGCCCAGCAGGGGCAGAGGCTTTGGGAACAAGTGTAGTTTGAATTCTATTTGGGTAGGGAGCAGGGGCGAGTGGGGCTTGAGCCACCTCTGCATGGTGGGCTCCAGTGAGGGAGTGCCACCTCCACCCCCTGACTCACCTCAGCAGGACACCCAGCCTGTCTGGGTTGGGAGGTAGGGATGTGCAACCAAAAATTATAACTCAAAGGTGGGGGGCTTAGCTCAAAAAGTATGAAAACAGCTTAGAGTACTGGGATGGGGTAGCTTGGGCTGTGTGCACAAGGGTTGGCTGTGGGTGCAGGGGGAGTGGCTAGGGGCTGTGTGCAGGCAGGGGTAGCTCAGGGTGCAGGGAGGGGGTAGCTGGGTCTGTGTGCACACAGGGGATGGCTGTGGGTGCAGGGAGGGGTAGCTGGGGCTGTGTGTGGGCAGGGCGTTAGCTCAGGGTACAGGGAGGGTAGCTGGGACTGTGTGCACACAGAGGGTGGCTGTGGGTGCAGGGAAGGGTGGCTAGGGGCTGTGTGTGGGCAGGGGGGTAGCTCAGGGTGCAGGGAGGGTGTAGCTGGGGTTGTGTGTGGGCAGGGGTAGCTCAGGGTGCAGAGAGGGCATAGCTCAGGGTGTAGGGAGAGGAGTATTAAAGGCTGTGTGCTGGGACGGTTCCCCTGCTGTCCCTGTTTCTGGAGGGGTCTGCCAGCCACGGAACCAGGTCTCCTAACCCGGGCAGCTCTTACCGGCTGCTTCTGAAGGAGCACAGGGGGCTGGGAGTTGAGAAGCAGCTTCAACCAGGGGCACCAGTAGCAGACAAGGGAATATGGCTGCTGCCTGCTCCATGACACTATATATATATATTTTAGTATTTGTTCATAACCATACATTCTACCCTACCAAATGACCCCTTTTCCCAGACACTCCAAACTTCCAACACCAAACCCTAGCATAAGTTCACACAAAAGAATGGACTCCTCATTCACTGGTGCATCTACATCCCTCAAGGATGCCCCTGTTTCAAGGCCCTACATGTTTGCCCTGACATGCCTTGGGCTGCACTTTTCGGCCAAGCAAAGACCACTCTTAAGGCACATGGGTCATTTTGGTGACCAAAACAGTGGTCCAAAGTTCAGGCCTATGTCAGGTCTTGTGCCAACTGTGTCTGTAACAAAGTTCCCCAAACTAAATCTGTTGGGATTTAATACTCACTGATACTCCCTTGAAGACATGAGCTGACATTGCAATGGACTTCATTGTCAAGTTAGTAGAATCTGAGGGATCCCATACCATACTGACAGTAGTGGATCATCAGTGACAAAGATGGCACACTTCATTCTCTGTGCACATCTTCCCATCACCAACGATACTGCTTGTTTCTTCATCACATGTCCCACCTCCACAGTTTCCCGGACCATATCACCTCATACCGGCGCTCCCAGTTTGTGTCTCAGTTTCAGCAGAGGTGGTTCCACCACCTAGAGGTGCATCTCCATGCATCGACTTCCTATCGTCCACAAAACAACTACCAGTTACAAAGAGTGAAACAGGTATTGGAATAATACCTGTGATACTTCATGAACTACCACCAAAATGACTGAACTCATTGATTCCATATACAGAAGTTGTGTACAAAAATGCACACCATGCCTCAACCAACATAACTTAGTTTTTTGCAAATTATGGCTTCAACCCCCATTTTCACCCTGCATTGCCCACAGCACCCACAGTTCCCACAGCTTCAGATCTGGTTCATCAAATCCATCAGACACAGGAAGAGTTGAAACAAATCTAGATGCGGTCAAGACAGCATACAAACATCATGGAGACTGTCACTGACAGGAGGGCCCTATATTTACAGTAAGACAAAAGAATCATAGAAAAGTAGGACTGGAAGGGACCATGATAGGTCGTCTGGTCCTGGTCCCCTGGAATGAGGCAGAAGTATTATTTAGACCATCCCTGACAGATGTTTGTCTACTCTGTTCTTAAAAACCTCCAGTGACAGAGATTCCATAACCCCCCTAGATAATTTGTTCCAGTGCTTAGCTACCCTTAACGTTAGGAAGTTTGTCCTAATGGCTAACCTAAATTTCCCTTACTGCAATTTAAATCCATTACTTCTTGCCCTGTCTTCAGCGGATAAGGAAAACAATTTATCACTCTTCTCTTTACAACAACATTTTACATACTTGAAGATCATTACCATGTTCCCCCTCAGTCTTCTCTTCTCCAGACTAAACAAACCCAGTTTTTCAATCTTTCCTCAGAGGTCACATTTCCAGACCTTTAACCATTTTTGTTGCTCTCCTCTGGACCTTCTCAATTTTTTCCACATCTTTCTTGAAGTGCAGTGCCCAGAACTGGGCGCACTACTCCAGTTGAGGCCTTATCAGGTCTATCAGCTAAAAAACATCAATACAGGCAGACCGGTATGTAAACTGAACCGCCAGTACCAAGGATTCTATCAGATCTGCAGGCAAATCAACCAGTAATCTTTGAACTTCAACTTCCTCACTACCTCAAGGTGCACCCTGCATTCCATGTCTCCTTCTTTAAACAATTCTCCAACAATTCCTTTCCTGAACTAAAACAACCTCAACCTCTGCCAGTCCAAGTCCAAGGAGAGTACCTGGTCCATAACATCCTAAACTCTCAGATTTGAAGAAGGAAGATATGGTACCTCGTTGACTGGAAAGTGTATGGGCTGGAAAAGCAATCCTCGGGGAACGAGCCCATTTGGTCAGACTCTACCAAACAGCCCATTTGGACAAGCCTGTGCTGTTGGTACCCCAATATCACTGCAAAGGAGTGGGGTGCTGTTCGTACCCCAGTATCAAACCCAAGTCTGTCAGGTTCTTAGGCAACATCCCTAGCCTCTCTGCCATGATGATACATTGAACAACTGCCCCTGGCTAACAGCCTTAGTGCTAATGGCCTACAGACTCTCAGCAACCACAATCCAGACCCCTGATTGGATTGACAGGAAGCACTCTCATTTGGTGCATGGACTATATAAAGGCCTCTACAGGAAGAGGAAGGTGTCTGAGCAAGAGACCATTGCCTCCTGGTCACTGCCTAGACTGCCTTATTGCTGCCTCAACTGACCCTGCTTTGTTGCCCTGATGCCTTGCCTGAACCTGCCTTGCCCGACCTCATCTCCCCAACTTACTGATCCAGCTCCTTGAATTGGATCTTCTGGCTACTGATTCCTGTGAAAACTCTGACCATTGCCCCAGACTGCCTCTGACATTGACTGACCTCCCAGCTACCCACCACCCACGCACACTGGACTACCACTCTGGACTGCCCCCTAGTCCACCTCAGCCATTGGGCATTACACAAATACCTGGTGGGACAGGGAGAGACCACATGGTCCCCTGTCTCTTCCCTCTTCACAGGAATGCAAGTGGTCAGTAGCACACCTTCTGACAAGTTTGGCAGAAGCAGAATGAGAATGAGCATTTTCCTATTGAGATGGGTAGGAAGGAAGGAGGGCACTTGGGGCTAATAAAGGATGTAAAGGAGACTGACTGCTGGTTGGAGAGAGGGGAGGGTGGAGAGAGAGGTTGTTATGTAAGTGGCATGGGTTAGAAATTATACTGTAACTTTTGAAAAATTGCTTATTCATTTTCTGCCTATGTTGGTCTGGGTATTGTCTTTTAGGGTTTAATATAAAGCCTACTGAAGCCAATGAAAAAGCTCCTATCGATTTGAAAGAGCTTTGGATCAGGTCTTTAGATTATAAACTCTTCAAGGCAAATTATCAGATATATATAACATACAGATTAAGATTTAAATATACATTATAAAATTTTCACAACGGGACCCCACCCTCGTTGGGGACTCTAGATGCTACTAAAATACAAATAAATACAAGGAACTAAAGGAAAGAAATTTGAATAAATAATAAATGCTTCTTAATGTGAAAGTTCCACTTAGGAAAAAATTTGAAAAATGCATCTGTTCTAAATTTTCTTCCAAACATGTTTTCTTAAGTGCAGGTTGACTCAAGTGGCCTTAGAAGGAAAAAAATCAATTCTGTCTAAATAAAGTACACAACAAATCGTACCTATACTTGCATTTATCAACTCTTTAGGAAAAGTTCAAATGTATCATAAAGGATGATCTTGACATGTCTGACAGTCTCTTTCTCTCTGGCAATCATGTTTCTTAAGAAATGATATTGCAGCATTTCTCATTGTGCACTCTGAAGATCCCCTACATTCTAAACGAAATTATAGTTAACCTGTTTATCAAAAATTCATTACATGTAAATTTGATGGATAGTACTCAATCTAGTACTGAAAGAGCTAAGGTAAATTAACATCACAGTAAGATTTAATGTAAATTATCTAATCATTCAAAGTATAAATTAAATACAAAACATGTTTTCTTTTTAAAATTTGATGCAGATTAGATTGCAGATAGATAAGACTGGACAAACTGTAATCCTGATGTATAAAAATAGAAGAAGAAAGAGACCATATGCAATAATAAGTAATATAAGGGAGTGGCCATAACTCAGAAGATCTGAAGCACTGAATCGGTTATAAAGGTCCGTTGTGCAGCAGTCACTGTAAAATTGGTATTCTGCTATCCACTGTGATGGTGTCAGGTCCCATCAATTGAGGTTGACATCCATTCTTTACTTAAGGTAAGTTAAGAGCTCTGCAGAAGGAGGAAGGATTAACTCTCAAGGAAATATGGTCAAACTGAAACAACTGTTCAGTACCTGAATTACCATTGTTTTGTATTTGTAATTGTGAAATAAACCAATTAGATGACAATCAGAATGGGGAAACCAAAAAGGGACTCTTACTTAGGGTTACCCCATTGTATAGTGTCTATACAGGAGCAACCATAAAACAGGCCCCAATTTGGCACTACTCTAACTACTATTAGCCATAGCAAAGTATGTAGAAAATGAGGTAAGGGGGAAGAACTAAATGAACTTACCCTTGCGTCTCTCCGTGTGTTGTCTGTATGAATGGTTTGCCTAGCTCTAATCAACTTATTTGACTAATCTTGTCCCTTTTTGTTCACAATTATTATAAACTGTGGAATTTCTCAAATGTATTTATTTTTCAAAGTTATTTACAGAACAATTTCTGTTGGAGTTCGTTTGCAAGCAATTTGATGCAAGTATTTGGTATTCAACATTTGAGATGTTTTGATCAGACCCATTGGCCACATTTTTTCCCCTTCATTTCATAAGTGCAGCTCTAGAATCAGGTTTTCAGCATGAATACTTATGACTATGAATTTACATCCTGCAAATATCCACAATACTCACATAAAATTTGCTGTTTTCATTAACATTCCCTTCCCATAGTCTCATTTGGCAGAAATTTTGTGGAAAGCAAATGCAAAAGAAGTGCGAACACAGTTTATTTAATATTCACAGCACATGTTCATCTGTAAAGGGTATCAGAAGTTTTCAGTTAGTTACCCAGTTCCCCCAAATCAAGCAAAGAGGCTAGTCCTCAAAAAAAATTCAAGTTTCACACTTCAACTGCTTTTGCTGTGTTCCTCTTAACAAATTACACTGAATTTTACACAATGGAGGAAAAAATCACTTTCTGTAACTGAGACGCAGGTTAAGGGATTTTGTTCCAATACACTAAAATACTTTGAGATGGAGCTCAAAGATGGCAAGTTGTAGCCCAAAACCAGAATGTTACAGAAAGTTGTGAGAATGTGAAAACAGAGAATTGTAAAGAAAACTGTTTTTTCAACCATAATTTTAAAAGCTGTATGTTCCTAGAAAAAGAAATAAAGTAAAGCCCCTAGAGAAACTTATTTATGAAGCAGGTATCACTTGATCCTAGGCTCCTGTTTCAGGCATGTTTGTCTACTAAAAGGAAGGATGCAGCCAAAAATGGCTGACTATAAAGAAAGCCAGGGTCTGTAGAACAGCACAACTTCTGTGCATCAGAATTTGTTTAATAATTTTAACGGCTTCTTTTTCTGAGGGGCTGAGCACCCACAACCACAAATGAGATTGACGAGTTGAAGTTGGCTTTGGGGGATTTAGGGTGGGGGACAAAGGTTGTAGTTGCAGTGGCAAATGAGATCTCTATCAGAGATCACAGAACATAGTGCTGGGCAAAAATGGGGAATTACTGAACAGGAGCAGAATTAAAGTAGTACGGGCAACAGAAATCAGTCTTTTTTTTTTTAAATGTCAAGTGCTTGACTGTGCAACCTAAATATTATTATTTTAACATAGAGTTTTTAGTATGTAATTATAATAATGATGAACTGCTGAGTGCAGAGGGTGGTTTCAGGGGAGCCCAAACAAACATTTCCTCTCACACATAGGCTGCAACCAGAGAGGAGACTGGACCACTGCAGCCTTGTTCCTTGTCCAGGAGAGGGTGGTCAGAGAGAAGGGAGTCTAGTCATCCCAGTGCTACACCTGCCATGGCAGCTCCCAGGTGTTCTCAACGCAGTGCATGCTGCTGCTTTTTTGGTAGACCGGTATGAGGGGAACCCACTCTGGAGATACACCTTTCTGGTGGGACCAAATGGAGAAATGTTTGCACTTAAGTCAGGTAGGTGCTCCTTACTGAGGGTTTTCTGCTATTCAGAAGCACTTTCTGAATGTTGTTTGACCAGGATCTTTCAAAGGGCATTAGCCATGAAGTATCCACACTGTCAGATGAAGACCTCAGAGACTGGGATGGAAAAGGCAACCATAGTCCTGGTAAATCACATCTGGGTCAAATAGATGAGACAGCAAAGGCTCAGTTAGTAAAGTTGAGTACCAGTGTTGAATAGGCCATACTATTGCTATAAGGATGGGACAAGCATAGTCTTGTTTGACTTTAGACAAGACCCTGGGTAGCAAAGGAATCAGGGAAGGCATGTCAGAATCATGAGGGAAGGCTCACGCAGATATAGTGGAATGAATATGACCAAGCACTCAAAGAACCACTGAAGTTCTGATATTCATATGAACTATCCACTATCCTTGAGCCATCAGAACCAGTATGGAAGTCTCACTAGTACAGGGTCTGGCATGAGATTTCCAGTACATTCTGCTTGATATTATGCAAGAAATACTACAAAATGAATTTATTTCACAGTATGTAGACAATCCCATTTTTCCTCCTAATTTTGGATTTTAAAAAAGCCAATAAGGCTATGTCTACACTACTACTGTAAATTAATCTAAGTTACCATAACTCCAGCTACGTGACTAACTTAGCTGGAGTCAGTGTAGCTTAGGTCGACTTACTGAGGTGTCTACATCACGCTGGGTCAACGGGAGAATGTCTCCCGTCGACTTAACTTACTTTTCTCATTCGGGGTGGAGTATCAGGGGTTGGCCGGAAAGCAATCTGCAGTCAATTTGGAGTGTCTTCACTAGACCTGCTAAATCGACACCTGGTGCATTGATTGCCAGAGCTTCTATCCAGCAGTGGTGTAGACATAGGTTAAGAAAGAAAAAAGTGTGCCTTGAACTAACACAGGATGTGCAGACTTCTGGGAGGATAGCATCAAGAAGCTCTGAAATCCACAGATGAGCCAGGGACTACAACTGCAACAAGTATAGCTAGTCCAATAAAATTTGTCTGATGTAAAATGCAAACATTTGTGGGCTAAATTATTCACAATGAATAACTAGTCAGCTCTGTCAGCTAGAAGCTTTTAAGAATGCTACTACCAAACCTTGACCTTTGTAACTTTTACTAACCAATTCCCGAAAAAACACCTTAACACAGCATGAAGCTATGTAAAAGAAAGAATATATGCTTTTTCCCCCCCCTCATTTTTCTATTTTATATAACAATACATTAAACGCTCTCACTGGGGTTTGTCTTGGGGCTACAATTACTGTCACACATCCCTAGGAATAAAGTATTCTCTGTTTCGTCTTCCAAGGCTCCCTCCTTATCTTATTGGTTGTCTCTCTCTGTCTTATTCCGGGACTTTTCTTGCTCAGTTGCCAGGCCTCTCTGTCTCCTCCAGCTCAGCCCACCCTCCAAACTTTCCCCTTCCCAGTGCTTGTTTGAACTGGTCTCAACTAACACTTGACAAAACCTGCCTGATACTTTGTCCCCCTTTCCCATACCCTGCTTGACTACCAACTGCTATGTGATTGGGTGAGGAAGAGTGAATGACAGGTCAAACTTCCTCACTCTACCAGAACAATAAAAAGCAGAAAAAAAAATACACAGTGTCACACACAACTTCTATTAAACAATATTGAAAAAGAGAGCGCACATTTGTTAGTTTGAGGAGCCACGAATGACCATTTCAAGAAACCCAAAGTATAAGGAGAAACTGAGCAGCAAAAAAAGAAAAAGAACTCAACACAGTCCAAGGAGAAACCAGAGTGTCATCAGTGACGTGACTGATGGGATATGTCAGGGATAGGAAATGTCCCATCCCACTCATCCATTCCTTTAACAATTGAGCAGAAATGGGATATTTGCACTTCACCATCTGCTGTTTGCTATTGGCAAGAGACACCAAAATATTGCCCCAAATACTGTTCACTAAGATCAATTCTGCCCTTGAGTGCTGTGGCACTTATGCTACATAACGCAAATTAAAAAAGATCTCCTAGTTCCTATTTTCACCTGCTTTGCAACAAATAGATTAGATCATAAAATGGAACAGGTATTGTCTTTTAATCTTTGTAGGTATATTGCCACGAAAATGGGGTTATGATCCCGATGTAGGCCTCTAGGTATTAACACAATACAAAGATATAATGGTAATTAATAAATAAATACAGCAGTTCATCTTGCTATTATAGAGCTCAATCATGCAAACACTTCAGTATGCAAGTTACCGTAGTATGATTAGTGTAGGGGTAGTCACACAAACTGAAACATTTTTCTAGGAAAGGTACATGACGGGGGGGAGGGGGAGAAGAGAAGGCAAGTGAAGATGGCTGTTGGTATTTCATGTACCATGTGCTGGGCAATAACATGAGAGGATTTCGTGTTTCTAAAACTAAATTGCATTTTTAATTGAGAAAACTATTTATAGAGGTGCTACAAATAAAGCTGGTGTTCAAGCCATGTGCACATACTGACTTTCTGATACCTCCTCTAACTTCTTCCCTCTCGCAACTTGTGCTCCTCCCTCTAGGTTCCATGTAGGTTACTACAATTGGTAGCTTTCAAAAGTATCGCTGACAGATTATGTCAGAATGACATTTAGCAATCCCAGCAAACCAGGGGAGGTTTTCTCTCCTTTTGCGTTAAAATGAAATGAGTGATGCTGTGAAAAAAGTCCATGAAGTACACAGGAATATCAAAGGAATTCATGACTGAGATGTTATTCTCCTTGGATAGCCAGAATAGAATAGTCTGTATCAATAAGTGATTTAACAGCTCAGAAGAGGATATCCACTAAATTACAGGATAAACCAAGTTAATTAATGCCATATGGTCTCCCTCCATAGATCACTAAGACTAATTGTTAATTAATTTGACCACTGCTCTGGCTGTACCACGGTGTAGGATGTAGAAATCTGTATGTGTAACTTTTGGTGTCTGTAAAGCACTTTAGGATCTCCCATGAGAAAGGCACAGTATAAAGATAAGATATTTATCAAATGTATTATACTGTATTACTAAATATCCCCAATCAATACTATTTACATGTACTCAGATAATAAACACAGTAACTCGATAAATCTAAATAGATATTACTTAAAAATATATTATTTACTTTTCACATCATCTACAGCAACACATACACACAGCATATCTATTTTATGTATCTCCCTTTAATATTATAGCATATTATAGTTTTTCATTCTTTATACAGTATAACTTCTTATCTAAGATGATTCTGGGACATTAAAACATTTAGATAAATGGGAGATTGGATAATCAGGGGAAGCAACTGGGTAAACAACTCACGCAAAAAGGATATTAACCATAATTCAGATGAGAGGGAGTGTTGGCTAAGTGAGGGTTGAATAAATGGGGTATTACTGAGGTATGTTTTCTATAATGTTATAGCTACAAAATTCAAAGGCATTTAATAAAAATTAAATCATAAAAAGATGGTAAACTTCTTTGCCTAGTGGATTTTCCCAACTCCAAATAACTTTAATTTTAAAAAAACAAAACAACCTCTTTTCCTCAATTCACACACATTCTAGTATATTGCTGTGGACACACCAGGCCAAATTAATCCCTGGTGTAACTCTATCAAGGTCAATGGAGTTACGCCAAGGATGACTTCATTTGATCACTTCTACATGGTGCTCTGATCTTTTAAAAAAATCAGTTGGTCAGAACTTCTGAGTGGTTTTATAGCTCTCCCTTCTGCATTTTGTGGAATGCTTTATGGAAAACAAATGCATCTCTCTCTTTTTTAACTTTCAATCTGATAAATTAAAGCACCTTCCATCTCTACCACATCCCCATCACATTCTGATTTTAGCTAGCAGTACCCTGACATAAATCCAGAATGGTATCTGATGGATGGCTGATGTCAATGGAGTTAGTCCAGATTTACACCACTGTAAATTAGAGCAATTTTTGATCTTTTTTCTCTCCCTTCCCCCAGTCTTCTTAATGATCTTTGAATGGAAATGAAAAACATGGAAAAAACAAACTTCAAATATCATGCAATTTTTCCTCCTAATTCTTCCAGATTCTTGAACACTTTTTGAAAAGAACAAATAGGCTAACACCATCTCCTCTTGAACTCTGTGCTACTACTCCTCGTTCAATCCTCTCTGTCTCACAAAAGCAGTCACCCAAACTCACCTCACAAAACATCCTCCCTTTCTCCACCATGAAAATCCACGTTCAGGACAAAATTGTGACACACGGATTTAACTCTGTAACTGACTTCACATTTCATCAGTTCTCTTGGCTCTAGCATTTGCACAAGTTTAAGTTTCCTGGAGGCTCAGTGACATAGTTTTTCACTTTGTCTTTGCCCTGATTCTTTTTTGCAAATCAGCTGTGCATTTCCAGTCTCAACATGAAGGCAAAAAGGCAGGAAGTTAATATTCATTACCTCAAAGGGGCTTGTTCACATGAGGCCAAATTGTGCACAGTGGCTCTAGCTTTGTTTAAAATTTGTGAGCCCAAATACAGCAGCTATTGTGCTTTATTTTTATTCAAAGTTAACTTTACTTGACTTTACTTCCCATTCTTAAGTATGTGTGGTGTCTGTAGTTCTTCATTCAGATTTCCTCCAATTCTCCCAGTATTGCATGGTGGTTGTTTTTTTAATCAGTGTACTAATTGGATTCATATATTCTTAGATTTAATTGCTATAAACTCAGCTTCTTTTAATATTAATAACAAACAACACTCTTCTGAAGTGAGTAGAAAATAACAAAAAAGATTTTATTTTTACTTTCTAGCATTTCAGCAAGTATTTCTGCTGAAGCAGAAAAAAAAAGCCTCCTTTTATTTGGATTTTTTTTATAAACTAGTAAGCAAGGAAAATCAGCATTACTAACTTTTGAGTCATCTACAGTACAAACAAAGTGTTCATGGATTGCAATAATTTTTCATTACATTGATGCAGCCCACCCCACTGTCCAGAAACCAAATTAACACTCCACAATGTCATTCATTGGAAAAAGGAAAGGCTGCAGCTTTGTTATAGCATATTCCTGAGACAAGAAAGGAATCAAGGAGGAAGGCTTTTAAAAAAAATTATAACTGATGCACTGTCGCAGGTCACAATGGCTCATTCTAGAAAGTTTTCCTACCCTGTATCCAAGGCTCTGTCAATTCAGCACAGAACTGCCTCTGCAATAGCTCCATAAGCATCTGGGGAAGAGCACCCATGTAGTCTGAGTCACACAGCTATCCAAACCCATTTTTTTCTCAGGATGGGGTCTGTGGCTCCGTTCCACCTGACTTTCACATTATTATTAAACATTTATATGGTGCTATACATGTGCATGGTACTTTTCAAATTAATAGACAGACTATGACAGGATTTTAGGACACAATACTAAGACACAGTATGCCAGGATTTTAGGACCCTGCATAAAGATGCATGGTTCTTCTGATTCATCCTGGCTGTCTGACCAGGAAGGTCTCATTAGCAGGGCCGGCTCCGGGCCACAGCGCTCCAAGCACGTGGCTTGGGGCGACATACCGCAGGGGGCGCTCTGCCAGTTGCCGGGAGAGTGGCAGGCGGCTCCGGTGGAACTCCCACAGGCGTGCCTGCGGAGGGTCCGCTGGTCCCATGGCTCCGGTGGAGCATCCTCAGGCATGCCTGTGGGAGGTCCACCAGAGCCGTGGGACCACCGGACCCCCCTGCAGAGAAGCCTGCGGGAGGTCCACGGGAGCCACAGGACTGGCAAGCGGCAGAGCGCCCCCTGCGGCGTGCCACCATGCTTGGGGCGGCGAAATTGCTAGAGCCGGCCCTGTTCACTAGCTCCAAACGCAGGGAATAAAAGTAGTGGTTTTGTGTCTCAAGAGGCTTGGTGATAAGACAGGAGACCTTGCAAAGTAAATCCCTATAAACAACCATCTCAGAAGGAAGTTTGGGCTGACAGTGACATGAGTCTGGATACTAAACCTGTGTACACAGCATTGAGGGCAAGGTGGTGTCTCTGCATGACATCTTAGCAGGGTTGGCTCTAGCTATTTTGCTGTCCCAAGCACGGCAGGCAGGCTGCCTTCAGCAGCTTGCCTGCGGGAGGTCCTCGATCCTGCGGATTCAGCGGCAGCCTGCGGGAGGTCCGCCGAATGCGCGGGACCAGCGGACCCTCCGCAGGCATGCCACTGAAGGCAACCTGCCTGCTGCCTTTGTGGCAACCGGCAGAGAGCCCCCCTTGGCTTGCCGCCCCAGGCATGCACTTGGCGCGCTGGTGCCTGGAGCTGCCCCTGCATCTTAGTAGCTGCCCTGAAAAACCAGAAATGCAAGCTGCTGGGGAGTGGACTGTCCATGCTCACTACGGTTACAAAGTGCCTGGTTTTTGACCAGAAAGTCCAAAAAGGGGTGCTGGCAGTGTCCAGTCAGCTGCACTGACCAGACACCAAAAGCCCGGTTACTGTGGAGTGGAAGGGGGCACTGGGTCATTAACCCACACCAGTTGCTGCTCAGCCAGGGCTGCCTCCTACCTGCAGGCAGGCTCCTTGTCAGGCTACAGCAGCTCCCAGCCCAGCCCCAGAGCAGAGGTAGCCCACTTGGGCTGGAGGGAAAAGGGAGGTGAAGACGATCCCACAAGTGACAGGGAGAGGAGCGAGTAACAGAGGCAGGGTCTTGGAAGAAGAGGCGGGGCAGCGACAGAGCCTTGGGGTCCAGTTACCAGAAATTAGAAACGTGGCCTCACAGATGGGGTAGGGAAAAATGGGTTCTTTCTCACATGACAATCTTCAAGGGCCTGTACAGCCCAAAGTGAGCCTCCCTGGCTGACAACTCTATTACAATCAGGGGGAGAAAACAACATTTGAGGCCAAAAAGCAATAGCCAGCAGGGAAAAATAGAAGAAGATGCCCTTTGTACTTTCTGACAGTGATCAGAGCACCTCTTTCCTTACTAGCAGAGTATTTGGAACAGAAACTGTCACCTACTCACAACTATTGTGCTGGTTGGGAGAGATCACCCAACAACCATGTGCATCAGCCACAGCAACAATGTGGAAGTGGGGACTGCCATATCCAATGCCTGGGGAACCCTCAATGGTCCTTTTTTAATTGTGGGGGGAGTTCCTCCAAACATGTAAAAAACAAACCAAAAAATCTCAGATGTGTCCTTTTTCCCTTCCACTGAAACTATCCAAAAATTATAATAAGTATTCCTACTGTATATCCTTGTGTAACCACAGCAGATTAGGAAGAGTACAGAACAGAGAGCAGGGCTGCTCTGAAAGTCAGGAGGTCTTTAAATTGGGGTCTTTGCCATCAAAGCCTTTCAGCTACTCTTACCATGGAGTAAGACTGTATTTGTTTATTTGCCCAACACACCAAATTGATCTGCTGCCTGAACTAGGTCATCCTCAACCTGTTTTTACTAGGATTTTCTGAGTACTATATGCCCTAAACACCAATCTAATATATATGCTAGATAATGCCCAATTATCTTGTAAGTACAGTGCTTGTAAAAATTATCCAGATAGCCAGAAGCAAATATGCATGAACATTCTGCAACCAAGACAATTTCTAAATTATTCTGACAAACTGGGATGCATAGTATGATGGGGCAAGGCCAGGTGGCTACAATAAAGTACTGAGAAACAGGTATGTTAGCCCCAGGCTAAACAAATCCCTAGTACCCTGGTAACCAAATGGCAGTTGCTCCAGGTTAATCAAGGCACCTGGAGCCAATTAAGACCTTTC